>NW_028170051.1:0-1000 GCF_963971535.1 Notolepis coatsorum
GTTCCTGTCAGACACACAGCAGAATAACACTAAAGGAGGTTCCTACACAGCAGAATAACACTAAAGGAGGTTCCTACACAGCAGAATAACACTAAAGGAGGTTCCTGCCGCCCCTCCTGGAGACAGGACCGAGCTACAGAGCCGTGGTTCTCAGCCAGGGACTCGGGGGCCACCAGGGGGTCCCTGGCAAAATGAGGAATAGTTTAATTTCACTCTTCATTGACTAGAAGTTGGACCCCAACATAATAACAATGACTATTCTGACCACTGTTGTCTCCCACAGCAGACCTATAGTTTGTTATGGAACTCTGGAGCTAAATCACAACTAAAACCAATTCCTGAGATGAATCCGTTGACTAAATGTGTATAATAATATAATAATAATACATTTTATTTTGTGGCGCCTTTTCACAACACCCAAGGTCACCTTTTATTTATTTATCTCTTTGTTTTTTATCTCTTGTTCTTTATCTCTTGTTTATCATCTCCTGTTTTACATTTCTTTTTATTCTATGATACATGTTTTTTCTCTATTCTATGGTTCATTTTAATCATGATATATGCTTTCTCATGTTCTATAGGTGTATGTTATCTTGTGTACGTGTGTGTTGTTGGACCCCAGGAAGACTAGCTGCCGCTAGGGCGTCAGCTAATGGGGCTCCGTTTAAATAAACATATAAACCTTACAGATCATAAAAAAAACACAGCAAGGCAGTTAAAAGTCGAGGTTAAAAATAAAACAAACAACAGGAAGTATAAAAACAGTGACGGGAAAATAACAAACAAACAAACAAACAGCAGGGGGTATAGGACAGTGACAGAGGTTATGAAATGCGAGTTTGAACAGATGTGTTTTCAGTTGTGATTTGAATGATGACAGTGAGTCAGACTGTCAGATATGTGGGGGCAGGGTGTGAAACAGGACCACTGTTTTAGGGTACCGTCTAGATCCCATCGGCCCGAAGGACGTTGCCATGTGATGGAAGGAGGTCGTCGTCGG
>NW_028170050.1:0-12500 GCF_963971535.1 Notolepis coatsorum
CTCTCTCTCTCTCTCTCTCTCTCTCTGACCCATATTCTCACAGTCTCTGCTCTGCCAGTCCCATTGCATGTGAACTTGACATCATGCTTGACAGCGTTCTAAAGCAAAGCCTCTCCATAGAGAGTGTTTCTGAAAGCCGCCGCCAAGCGCTGCTGAACAGGAAGACACAAATCCCAAACCACGTTGGAGTTTAGCTGAAACATGCATCCAGTTGGGGGGGGGGGGACACCTGCTCCTCACCTCGACGTGCCAAGTAGCAACGAGGCGCGCGGCTCGCCAACACCTATAGCTTTCAATCCAACAGGGCCTTTCCATCACTCAACACATGCCCCAGCCATACAGTATCTCCCGACACAAATCACCTTCCAGAGGCCCTCTTCACTTCACTCATGGCAAGCAGAAAGACTCAAGTGCGTCTGGGGAAACTTTGATGCGCGTGACACCATCATGTTCACGATCTCCTCGCCAGTGGAGGACTGGCTGAATCGTTGGACTACCGGTATAAGGAAATAATTGAAGTGTTCAACAACTAGTCTGTCAAGAGTAAGCTCCTTTACAATTTCTGTCCGTATTGCCTAATTCAATATTGTTGTCTATTGGTTTTTACAGTTTTTGTTCGGTGTACAATATGGATTTTGTGCCGCTGATGCTGTCTGCCAGCTGTATTTGTGTGTGTGTGTGGTTTACGTGGCCACCGTGGCTATTTATAAGACTTGTATGATTAAATTGTGGTGCATTCAGACAAATATAGTTTTAATGGTCTATTTTGGCTAATGCATTAAGTATGATTGGTATTGGATGGGCTAGGCCCACCTTTCTCAGTGTACAGTTCAGTTCAGATTTAGATGTTATTTATAATTTATGGACCAGCAGTACCAATAGTGCCAATACCAGGTGTTTGTTTATTTAAATAGGATTGTATTGTTTATAGACGGGTTATGATCTTAGCAGCAGGCCAAATATGTAAAGGCTACTTAATTTCTGTACATTTACAGTAAGTATTTATTGTTTAACTGCACTTTAGAAGAAATACAAATGTGTACATTATACCTGATGGTTGTAATTATTATTATTATTATTTTTAGTAAGTCCTTCAGGTTTCAAGATTAAAGTTTAAATCAAATTGACAATGGCATTATCTGACTTATTTCCTGTGTTGAAATAGATTATGCCGATAATAGATTCATCATGAAATACTGCCTGCACAATATAGTAGCGTGATTCTATCATGGTATCCTCACAGTGGTGACAAACCTCACTTGCTCTTAAGATAGCTCTGTATTAGTGGAGGAACATAATTCATATGTGAGAATGCTGTTCGTGGACTATAGTTCAGCATTCAACACCAAAGTTGCCGGCAGACTCAACATCAAACTCAGGAGCCTAGGACTCAACCCCAACCTGTACCCTGGACTTCCTGTCGGATCGCCGCCAGGTGGTGAGGATGGGCTCCAACAACTCAGCCCCTCAGGGCTGTGTCCTGAGCCCCTTCCTCTACTCCCTGTACATCCACAACTGTGTAGCGACACACAGCACCAACATGATGATTACGTTTGCCAATGAAGTAGTAGTAGAAGTAGAAGTCTTTATTTGTCATCAGATTCACACACACACACACACACACACACACACACACACACACACACACACACACACACACACACACACACACACACACACACACACACACACACACACACACACACACACACACACACACACACACACACACACACACACACACACACACACACACACACACACTCGCTGAAATGTTCTCTGCACCTCCCATACCGCCGTCCTTCCCCCCAAGGGCAGCCGGGAGCAGACAAGGGCTGCAGCGTGCACCGCGCCCGGGGACCAATCCAAATACTCCTGTCCGTCTTCGTCAGGGACGCGACAGCATTAGCGATCTGTTGTGCATGTTTTTCCATTGTGTTTATCTTATCGGGAGGGGAAACCCTTGCAAGCACGGGGGGAGAACATGCAAACCCCACACAGAAAGGACCGGAGATACCCCACCTGGGTAACTGGCAACATGGCAACCTGGTCCCCCAAGCGGGAATCGATCCCAGGACCTTCTAGCTGTGAGGCGACAGTGTTAACCACTACACCACCGTGCCGCTTTATGACACAACAGTGATAGGCCTAATCACCAACGACAATCGAACAGACCTACGGGGAGTGAGGTTGACAGCCTGGCACAATGGTGCAGGGTGAACCACTTCTCCCTCAAAGTTGACCAAGGAGCTGGTCGTGGACTACAGGAGAGGGGGAGAGAGGCTGGACCCCATCAACATCAACGGGTCTGCTGTGGAGAGAGTCAGCAGCTTCACGTTTCTCTGTGTCCACATCACCGATGACCTCACCTGCTGGGACAAGCACACAGACCAGGTGGTGTCTTCGCATCTTAGCTCCATTAAAACAAGGCCACTATAACGACTGCAAACCACCAATAATTGGTCATATTGGACGATAGGAGAGAGGTCAGAATTGTCCTAAATGGCTTTTGTTTTCTCTTTTGTATTTAACTGTTGTGCTTGTATTGACGTTTGAAAGCCAACAGATGAGTCATGGAATATAAATGGATCTATGATCAGATTCAGAGACCTTGGTGTCATCTTGGTGGCCGTCTGTGTATCTATCCTCCCGGCGGGATTTTACAGCACTTCACTCACTGACAAAATTACACAAATTAAAATGTAGTTGTGTTAACCGTTTCTTTCTCTCTTTTTGACTGTGTAAAAGGACAATGGCCGGGTCACAGTAGCTATAGGCCACTCGATGTGGTCTAATATCATGTGGTGCTTTCACAACACTATACGCCGTTGCCAACCAGGCCACAGCCAAGCTGTTACAGTGAAGATGATGATGATGATGATGATGATGACCTGGTTCCACACAGCATCATCTTCATCATCACCATCTGGAGGTGATGATAGGATACTTGTAAATGAACTTTTAGAACTTTAAAAAATAAAATAATAATGAAGAGGGGGGTATCACAACATTGATCTCATACAGCCTGGGCTGATATCACCCCCTGGCATCAACAACCTCCGGTCGAGATCACCCTGCTGCACACAAGCCAAATCAGCCTCACGCAATTCTACCTCAATCAGCGTTGTCATTGATTGATTGATTGATTGATTGATTGATTGATTGATTGATTGATTGATTGATTGGTTGATTGATTGATTGATTGATTGAAAAAATTACGGCTGTGGGTAGGGCGTTGCACATTGATGTGGCATAATTGTGAAACGTGTTTAGTCCCTTGTTTGAGCCGAATCCCTTGTCAATCATTATAGTCATCATCGTCATCCATCATCCTTCATCATCAATCATCATCCATTCCCTGTCAGTTGAGAACAAGAAGCTTGTGAGTAACATTATAGAGTAATATTACAGGCCAGGAGGGGTGTCTGGGCAGCAGCATGGTGGTCTCTGGTGGTTAGTGATGCTGTCGCATGACAAAAAGGCTTACAGGTTTGATGGCTAATGTCCATCCCTGTCAAAGTAAATTCTAGTCCCCTCTGCTGCTCGGGGGAATCCCCGTCACAACCAGCCGCAAAGGTTCAGTCCAGTCCGTAAGCGACACAGGTCAAGTTCCTGACAGCACATCCTCAACCATATGAGGGAACAGGCTGGAGAGCAAGTGATCAAATCTGTTCACTTCAAACCTGATATGTGTCTCATCTTTTTCTTTTCCCCAAGTAAAGATGGTGGACTAAAGTTACTTACTACAGTAAACAAGATTAAATGCATTTGGAGAAAATAATAAAATGTGATGTGATGTTGAATAAATGTATAATGTAGCGCAGCTTGAAAATATGTGCTTATTATGGCAAAGGATTCCGTTCCATTGGGTTTGTTGCAGCGCCCCCTACTGCCTCACACAACGCGTCCCTTGTAACGACGAAGGCTTGATTTATTTAATCCGAGGGCTTGAGTGAATGGGATCCAGCCACTGAACCTCTTATCTACCGCAAATTACCCTGCGCCCTGACATCTCTGGTGAAATGACAAGAATGTCTCGGAGGGATGTGAAAAGGGGAACGTTCCTAATTACATGTGTGTGTTATATGGCAATTAGTTGTTCCAAAATGTGCTCTGTAGATCAATAGTCGGAGCTTCTCTAACCCCTGTCCCTGTCTCGAGTGATAGTGTGTTGATATGCAGGTACACAGCCTATAAAGCCAGCCCTGGTCCTCCCCCCCCCCCCCCCCCCCCCCCCCCCGTTGGGCCTGTCAAGGTGGTGTGATCTTCCCTGCGCCGTCCTCGTTGTGGCCAACAAACAGTGTCGATTGCAGCAGCTGTTCTACCTCAAATTGGATCTGAGCACCACAGGCGCGATGGATCTGCTCTACGCCGTCCTCAGTTGACCTACAGCATCTAACCGTGCCCACTCTACTTCAACTGGATCTGAGTGGTTCTCCTGCCCCCTGGGGACCATATACCAGCGCTTGTATTCCTATGCTTTTTTGTTCTTAGTTCTATTATTATTAAACATTTTAAATGTTCTTATATACTTTAGATACTATTGCTACTATGTATGTATGTATATGTGTTTATATTTCATGTAGTTCAAGTTCTTTAATAGTTGTCATACAGAAGTACAGAATACTTTCATACAAAATGCTTCTTACTGTTACGCTCCAGAGACTGTGCTAGACAAGATAGTATCAAATAACATAATAACATAATATAGCATGAATTTAGAAGAAGAAAATGAGGTCACAGTTGTTCGGTATAGACATGTACAATGTTCTGAGTTACCATATAATATACAATACACAATACTATGCAGTGTACTAATGTACAGTACTATCTAGTGCAAAGCAGAAATGGGATGAGGTACAATTTTAGGTACAATTTACAGTAAGGTGTACGAGTTGTAGTGCAATCCTTCATCCATAAATATAAAGTGTGGGGAGTGGGTGCTACAGTGTGTTTGTTTAAAGTGGGTGTGTGCTATAAAGTGTGTGGAGTGGGTGCTACAGTGTGTTTGTTTAAAGTGAGTGTGTGCGTGTGGATGTGTGTGCTATGTGTGTTTGGTGGTTGTTGTTGTGTAGTGTTCATTCATTGTTCGTTTAGCAGCCTGATGGCCTGGGGATAGAAGCTACTTCTGAGTCTTTCTGTGCTCGCCTTAAGACTCCTGTATCGCTTGCCTGACGGCAGCAGTTCAAAGAGGCAGTTGTTCGGGTGGCTCGAGTCCTTAATAATTCTCTTAGCCTTCCCCTTGCAACGCTTGTAGTAAATGTTCTGGAGGGTGGGGAGCCCCCCTCCAATTGTGCGTTCGGCTGAACGTGTCACTCTTTGTAGTCTGCTTTGGTCTTGTGCAGTGCTATTCCCAAACCAGGAGGTGATGTTGCCGGTCAGGATGCTCTCTATTGTACATGAGTAGAAGTTCTTAAGGATCTTCTGGCTGACTTGGAACTTCCTTAGGCGCCTGAGGAAGTAGAGGCGTTGTCGTGCCTTCTTCACCACACTGTTAATGTGTGTGGTCCATGTCAAGTCCTCGGATATGTGGGCTCCGAGGTACTTGAAGCTGTTGACTCTCTCAACCGGTGCCCGGTTGAGAGAGTCATGTACATATATGCATATATACATGAAATATAGGGCTGTCCCCGACTAAGGATTTGGATGGTCGACTATGATTGGCAAAAATGTGCCGTTAGTCGACTATTTTTATTATAATTTTTTGTATCGTTCCATTTGGGCTGTGGGGGTGCTTAATGTCTGAAGGAGGCGACGGAAGGCTGCTTGTCCTTTGCAAAAGCATGAAATTGGTCCACTGATGGATACATCTTGATATTTGTCTAGTCTAGTGTGTTCATTAGATGGATGAAATCCTCTTTCAGTGCCTCTGTGCCTGTTTTTGTAGGCAGTTAGCTTCTGGTATGCGTGCCATTAGTGTTAGCCACGCTTCTAGGCCTCTTTTCTTTTGGAAAGAATGATACATTTAATTTTTTTTTATTATTATTATTATATATATATTTTTTCGACTAAGAGGTTGGCTGGTAGGGAGCTCCAGTAGCTCACCGCGTACCTTGGACGCTATTTCGGCGTCGGGGACAACCGTGCGCGTCACGGATCTGGGGTACACGAGTTCGACTCCCGGACTCGCCGTATTTTCTCAGAGTGTCTTTCCCCCGATCTATACCCCATTCAACCTGTTTCTGTCGGTCATGCTTGACCAGAAAAAGCGATAAACGCTAAAAGAACCAGCTGACTGGTCAAAGTTAAAAAAAAAAAAAAAAAAAAGAGGTTGGCTGGTCGACTACGGCTCCTTTCGACCAATTAGTCGACTAATGGGTGGAGAATAGAACAAGTGAATAATTGGTATGTACCATCCATCTATCATCCATTGCAACACCATATATCACAGACACCTGATGGGGGATCCCCTCTGAACAGCCCATCTGAGGTTTCTCCCCAAGTGTTTTTTTTCCTATTTCTAGGTTTTATGGAGTCGTTCCTTATTGGGGAAAGTCTGAGGGTGTTGTTGCAAAATTGTGGATTTTCTGGTGGTTTTTGTTGTGGATCTATTGTGATGTTTCTTCTTGATCTGTGAAGCCCATGGGGGCAATTCGTTGTGATTTTGGGCTATACAAATACATTTGTTTTGATTTTATTTGAGTTTATCCTGCAAATTAAATTAAATAAATGTTCACAGTATCTATCGGTTAAGCTAATCGGAACATCTAGACTCTAGAGTGTAGGTGGAGATGTGATCAATTAAGAATCAGTTCAACACATGTTGATCAACAAAAAAGCATTCAACTGAAATAAAGTAGGCTATGACGGGGGGAAACATTTTGTTTCTGTTTAATTGTATGTCACAGACCACAGTAGCCCCTTACAAAAAAAGGGTATCAGGGTATTTCCAAAAAGGTATTGTGATATTTCCATCACAACAATGATCAAAATATGATGGAAAGGCCATCTGTATCATAGTTTCTATTGGATTATACCATGGTATTACTTGGTGATACATGACCATGGCAGCGATGGCCGGTACAATGGTCAAATTTAAATTCCCATCAAACTACCTTCATACTTCAGGGCAAACTGTCAGGGCTTTGACCAGCTACCAGTTACATTTTTGTACAATACTATTTTTGTGTCCAACAATGCCAAGTATTTTAGCCTACATATACGTATAGACTGGACTGTCAGATGTTCTGACTTTATTTATTCATTGTTGTACTAACACAGTATTTTTCTTGACAGCTACTTAAATGAAAAGAAAATTCACATGAGCAACACATTATTTTCGCCCCTTTTTGGATAGCTAAAAACATTGGGCAAATAATTGAACCTGTTCTTAAAATATTTGACAATATAGTTCTTCTGCCATCAAATGTTTTCAGTCAATACACACTCCAAAAGCTGCACCCCTGAGGATAATGTTGCACACTCTTGTGAGCACCGATAAAGCACCTAACAAGCACCTATGAAGCACTAGCACACTGGTTTCATATCTTAGTTTGATTTCTTCCTTCCCATTTCCCCCAAAATGTCAACCTTGCACGGCAGCTGGCTTCACGATGATAACATCACACAAGAATCCATCTGGTCAGTTTTCAAGTTACATGCTCGTGCCTGAACAACAGTGGTTCAGACTGTCCAATCAGTGTCCTTCCTGAGGAACCACTGGCAGCTACGGGCAAAGATACTCCCTGCTCCAAACAGTTTCAAAGGACGACTTCCCAGGTTACAAAAATGTAACAATGTAGTTCAAATCAAATGCTACATTTACGCAGTAATTTATGTCATTAAAGGGCTGCATAAGAACCTCCAATTGAAGGGGTCGGTCTGCAGGCCTGAATTGGACTATAAGAGAAACAAGACTAAGAGCCACAGGACTATAAGAGACACAGGACTGACAGGATTGGTGTAACAAGTGCTTCTGCCTGGGTTTAAGGAGGAGGGTGCTAACCTGCTTGCAGAGAATAGAGTTGTATTCACATACTTCAATTTTAAAATATTATTTAGGTCCGTTTGGGATTGTGAAAGTCTGTAAACCTGCTCCAACGAGGGAAGCTGTGTTTCAATGTCAGCCAAGCGCTTACGTCTTTCTCTCTTTTCAGAGGCTTCATAAGATATAATGTGCCCTTTCAATACCACTTTAAGGCGCTGTGTCGACAGAAAGCGTTTTTTTTTCAAGGCGGAGCGCTTTGGATATAAAAAAATATGAATGCCCAGAGCGCTTCCAAAGTGCAGGGAACGCTTATTGTTGCGCCATCTGCGTTATAGGTCGTATATACCTTAGGTCGTATATTACTGGGTTGTCACTCAGACACCACAAGAATCAGCCTCTCCTCTGCCATGATCAGACTCCCACAATGTAGCGTCAGAGACATCACCGGTATCATTAATTTCCATCAACTCAATGAGTCGAGATCTCATTGTTTTTGTCTACCTAAATGTTTACTGGTCACTGTGAGCGATTTGTAGTGCCAAATTTCCCTCTGTGTTACGGTTAGGCATTATAATAGTGGACAGACGAACACAGGAGCAGACCAGCAGAGGAGAGACGGAGACAAAAGTTGACTCTTGAAAAGTGAGCAATGCTCCTTTAATGTTGGAACGAGTAGCTTACAAACAAAAAGAGAGTTCAAGTCTCCAAACGTGCTACTTGCCCTACAAAACATAAATACATATAACTAATTATATCCTCTGTGACAAGGAGCGATAGATACTTCGACAAGACAGATTAAGCTACTTCAAACAAAGTTCAGTGAACGGCTAACAAGCAAACGAACACAAGACAGGAACCAGGAACATAGTGTAATTCTGTTATATGTACAGTGTTATGTGTTTCATGTATGTATATATTGTACTACGGTCTGTGGGAGCTCCCCTGAAATTTCGTTGTATACTTGTGTGCAATGACAATTAAAAGTCTATTCTATTCTATTCTATTCTATTCTAATGACGCAACAGGGAAGACAGGAACTCACAGGCATATATACAGACACTGATTGACACAGGAGGGTAATTAGGTGATTAGACTCAGCTGGGGAAACAGAGTGACACAGAACATTACCAGGTTGAAATATAAATACACACAAACACAACACTGACCAGATCACAAAACCAACACAGATAGGGAAG
This sequence comes from Notolepis coatsorum, assembly GCF_963971535.1. Taxonomy (NCBI): domain Eukaryota; kingdom Metazoa; phylum Chordata; class Actinopteri; order Aulopiformes; family Paralepididae; genus Notolepis; species Notolepis coatsorum. The sequence continues at coordinate 9,124 of NW_028170050.1, forward strand.
ACTTTAGACCAGGGAGTGTAACATCACAGATAAGACAGACATCAAATGTACAGACAACAGATTGATAAGGATCACATGAAACACATTAAAGGGGAACTATCTTATAAATGGCCTTTTTGAGTGTTTAGCATTGTTTCCTAGCTATGTGAACTTATATTAATATGATCTATGTCTCTAATTCTCATATTGGCGCATTCTTCCAATTCTCCTCTCACAATATTCACCCTCACTGAACTGAGTCATCTGAAAATGTGATGATTTGTGATGTCAGAGAGACACCGCTGCATGATAATGGCGAGGTACAAGATGAGCTGCACACAGTGGTTGGAGCCCAGGCTCAAAACGGCTCGAGATCTTGAGGTAGAAAAATGCTGTTTTTGAGGACTTGATTAGAAATACAAAACAATGAATAAAAAAATAAAAAATATTACAGAGGTGTCTCACAGGAATTGTGTAAAAGTGCCCAAATAGTGAAAGAAATAGTTCCCCTTTAATAAATAAAGACAAGAGCTGCACCACCTGAATTAGTCCACAGGATGGCGCAGCAACCTGGGGGGCGTTACACTCGGGATGAATAAAGTATTTCTATTCTATCTCTTCTATTCTCCGAGAGCAAAGAAGGTTTGAAGCGCCAGATATAGTGCGTCCGGGCAGTGCCAGCTTTACCAACATCGGGGTGTTGCTCCCTCAAGTGTGCTCGGGAATAAAACGAGATTGGTAGTGTGAAAGCTGGCCAGCGGGGGAGTGGGGACTAAGGCCCCGTTTAGACGGAAACGCTAGCAGGTGAATCCGCAAAAATATTTTTTCGGATGTGCCTTTCGTTTATACGGAAACTGCGTTTTTACGGGGTGAAACCGCAAAAAAGTGAGACTACCTTCCAGGGTGGAATTCCTAGAAACGCTAAACCTTTGCGCTCTCATCTAAACTGTCAAACCGCATAAAACGATGACGAAAGGGTTGTCACGGCTCTGGTCGCGCGTACTGCTTACATCACAGGCATGCGCCAGCGCCGCCAGTAGCCTAGAAGCGTAAACAAAGCATGTCTGATTCTATCCATGGCGATCACCTGAAGGCTACATTGGCAGTACTTTTAACCCTTTCACTGCCACAACGACAGAAGGTTAACCCTTTACTATCACACAACCGGCTGTCGTGTGGCAGTGAAAGGGTTAAATACACAAGAATCTGTCCCGCGGCGTGAGTGGACCCACTGTCTGTGAGTGACTCTGCTTTGGTCCAATCACATTCCCCATCCACAGTCTGCGAATCAGAGGCAGAGTAGGGCGGGTCTTCACAGCACATCATGTGACATATGCGCCAATCGTGTGACAGCGGGGCTCCGTCGTTACAGCCTCGTCTGCACGGAGAATTCCACCCCAAAACGCTCGTCTAAACGCAAAATTAAAAGTGAAACCGCAAGACAACTTTTGCGGTTTCTGTTCAGACTCTCTCCGTCTAAACGTAGCCTAAGAGACACAGGACTAAGAGCCACAGGACTAAGAGACACATGACTAAGAGAGACAAAACTAAGAGACACAGGACTGAGACACAGGACTAAAAGACACAGGACTAAGAGACACATGACTAAGAGAGACAAGACTAAGAGCCACAGAACTAAGAGCCACAGGACTAAGAGACACAGGACTAAGAAAGACAAGACTAAGAGACACAGGACTAAGAGACACATGACTAAGAGAGACAAGACTAAGAGCCACAGGACTAAGAGACACATGACTAAGAGAGACAAGACTAAGAGACACAGGACTAAGAGACACAGGACTAAGAGACACAGGACTAAGAGACACATGACTAAGAGAGACTAAGAGCCACAGGACTAAGAGCCACAAGACTAAGAGACACAGGACTAAGAGACAGAGAAATGCAATTTCCTTGCTCCTTTTTTCTGCATTTGCTCTCTCTTAATTTCCTCTCTCCTTCTAATTTATATCTTCTGATCTTCTAATGTCCTCTTCTTTAATCTCCTCTGCTTTGTTTTCTTTTGCTGTAGGACAACAACCCTCTGAAAATGAAGCATTTTTGCAGAGTAGGATCTGAAAGTATTTGAATGACCTTTTATGGTGTTATATACTTTTCTTTCCTGTTTAAATCTGCACTGGGTAGTTTTGAGAAGGAAAAAAGGACAATAACTAGACACAAATGTTTGAATATTGTTTATAATCTTGACACGAATCCCCCCCCCAAAAGAAATCCATTCTTCGAAACAAAGTGAACCAACATTGGGCTTAGAGCAGTGGGGTGCCTTGAGATAAAAAAGATATTTTATATATTCTTTTTGGATTACAGAAAATTATCACTAAAGTGCTATCTGTTGCAGCTGCACTGTTTTCCATGAAAATACCATATTTGGATAAGTTTGACCATTTCTCAAAATCTGAAAATCATTATTTAATAAAACACAGAAAAGGATCACCAAGTTACACTGGATAAAAAAAAAACTTTACAGACAACATTGAGACAAAGCTTCCTGACACATCTCCATCCAAACTCTTGGAAGAACTCATTGAAATCTCATCTGATACCACCTGGAGAGCTGGTTTCAGAGTGTGGTGCTGAGTACCAAGTATCTCATGATGCAGCAGTTAAGGTGTTGATACCATTCAGCACCACATATCTGTGTGAAGCTGGCTTTTCATCCATGACAGCTCTGAAAACAAAATATAGGGCCAAGTTGAGCCTTGAGGATGACTGGTCAAAGATCTCCCCACGTATTTACCGTATTATTAGCCAGCAGCAGCAGACCTCGCATTGAGCTAGAAATGTCCACTGAGTGAACGAGTGCTTATTTTCTGTATTTATTTATATTTTTTGAGAAATGGTAACTTGGTGATCCTTTTCTGTATTAAAAAATACATGATTTTCTGTTTTTGAGAAATGGTCAAACTTATCCAAATATGCTATTTTTATGGAGAACAGTGCACTTTAGTGATCCTTTTCTGTATTTAAAAAAAAATACATGATTTTCAGTTTTTGAGAAATGGTCACACTTATCCAAAAATACGGTATGCTATTTTTATGGAAAAGTGTGCAGCTGCAACAGATAGCACTTTAGTGATAATTTTCTGTAGTTTTATTTAAAGAAATATGCTATTTGATTTACTACTACAAGCAGTGTAATGTCAACAGTACTAAGCCATTTAGACCTGAAACACCTGTTAATAATGCATTATATAGCCTGCATATACACACAAATGTGTTTCCCGGTTTCTTAAATAAACATTATTTTGAAAGCAAGCACTTGTGTCATCATTGTAGCCAAAAAGACAGGACCGGAAAAGTCTTTATCGTATGTAGGGGTGCCCTGGAATATTTTTTTGAACACAGGGGTGCCTTGGCAGCAGAAAGGTTGAGAACCCCTG
>NW_028170049.1:0-3000 GCF_963971535.1 Notolepis coatsorum
CTTCCCCACGTCATAAATAGAGACATCACGAGAGTTCTACCTCAGTTAGTGCGTCACCCGGGCCGTTACGCGCGAGGGGTGTAAAGAGTACCCAGAAATTATACTTAAGTGAAAGTATGGGTACCGTCTCAAAATCGGACTCAAGTAAAAGTCAAAGTATCTGGCTAAAAACACACTTGAGGTAAAAGTCAAAAAGTCCTACTAGTACTTAAGTACTAAAAAGTAAAAGTACATTTTTTCGTGTGAAAGGGATAGACCAGGGGTCTCAAACTCATTACATCGTGGGCCAAGTTGTCATTTTAACTATACATTGCACCAGGTGAGTTAGTTGAAGAGGTGAGCCAATTAGTGAAATCATCAGCTGGTATACCAAGCATACACTCTGCCCACAATGGAATGTGTTCTGCGATAGACAATGCTGAAATGAAAGAACAGAGGACACTTAATAATATCACAATATTATCACAATATCACAATATCACAGACAGAATACTGGAGTACCCTGAATAATATCACAATATTAAAGACAGAATACTGGAGTACCCTGAATAATGCGGATCTGACTGTCTATTCTTCTGATAGCAGGTGTTTAATCAAAGATCCCCGCCTTCTAGTGTTGCACAAGGACCAATCAGCATGGGTATGGGCGGGTTCATTTTCCATTGATGGGATTTGATTGGCTGTTTACCTGCGGTCGCAGGATTAATAACGTTAACGTTAGTTCGGCCAGATAAACAATTAAAATATACTAATTAAAATGGTTGGACCTGTGAGATTTGTACTTTGTACTTTGTAGGTCTGCATTTTAAATGTAAGGAGTAAAAAGTATGTTTTTTTTCTCTGAAGTGTAATGGAGTAAAAGTACAAAGTATACAAACCTAATAATACTCGAGTAAAGTACAAATCCCCCAAAACAGTACTTAAGTATTGTAACAAAGTACAATTACTCAAGTACTTTACACCCCTGCTCGTGAGGCGATCGAAAACTCAAGTCGGAGAGAGACGTCTTAATTCAGTTATTTTTGGCGTCTTGGCCGTTTCAAACAATGTTTGATATTATCTTAGGTTTTCAGTCTCGGTGAGGAGCGATAGGATCTGTAACCCACAGTATCAACAGCTAATGAAATTAACTGACTGGCTGGTCACTCGGAACCTATTGGGTAGACGCACGCTAAACAAAGTGAAACCAAAATATAGATTTAAATGTATTGTCATTATACAGCACAATGATATGATATGATATGATATTTGCATTTATAATGCGCCCCCCCAGCCAATTTTTACATCGGTCCGGGGCGCAGCCCGGGGAAAAAAGAATATGAATAAATGGACAGGACAAAGACAACAGGACCAGGCAGACAATGAAAGTACAGTACAACGAAAAGAGATTTCGCATCCAAACAGAGTGCAAATGTAACAGTAAAGTGCGATAGTAATATACAATGTACAGGTGAGTAACTGGGTATAACATATATACATTTGTACTACTGTGTAGTAGTGATAATCAGATGTGTACAGAATTGTATAGTATTGTACACTATGAATTGAAAATGGGGGACCCTGATGTAAACAAGACGAAAGTATTTCTCTGGTCTGCATCCCCTTAACAATTGTGTGTATTGAGCTGTACTGTATTGTATCCATTCTGCAATCTGTTAATAACATGTTCAATCAATCAATCAATCATACAGGTATAAAGACACTATAGTAGTAAGTCATACTGGCCAGCAGCGTAACTAAGAGTAGGTAAGTACAGATAAATAGTATCTACAGGTATGTAAAAATTATTATATGCAGGTATGTACAGACAGATGTGGATATATACATATATAGGGTAAGAATAAATAAATATATATATATGGTATATATAGATATATCATTGATTTTTTGGTAAGCGCCATCAGGATGCTCAATGACTACATGAATCATCTACATTCATTGCACACACATCCACATGCACACACTCACTGTATTACAACAAACACTCACCTTTAACATTCACTTAGACACTTTAAAACACTTTTAACACTACACCATATTTTATCTATTTATTACAAAAATATTTGCACTACATCCATGCCTCATTTTAGCATTTTGAATTTAAAAAAATAGTTAGCATTTTGTACTTTAGTTTATTGTATATTTTGTATAACGTTTGGATTTTAACTGTAAACCCGCATGTTCAAAATAATCAATTAGTTTGAGTAGGGTATACTCAATATTCTATGAAAGTTCTACTAACTTGAATGTCTTGAGTTTGTGTGACGTGTTCTTATGTTTTGAGTAAATAAAACTCATAGTTTTTGATTGACTTGGAACTATTCACTTATTAAGTAAGTATAATGTAAAAGCATAACTTAAGTACAACTTAAGATAATTAAGTAGATACAGACTGTAAACCGCATTATGTTTTGAGTAAATAAAACTCATAGTTTTTGATTGACTTGGAATTATTCACTTATTAAGTAAGTATAATGTAAAAGCATAACTTAAGTACAACTTAAGATAATTAAGTAGATACAGACTGTAAACCGCATTATGTTTTGAGTAAATAAAACTCATAGTTTTTGATTGACTTGGAACTATTCACTTATTAAGTAAGTATAATGTAAAAGCATAACTTAAGTACAACTTAAGATAATTAAGTAGATACAGACTGTAAACCGCATTATGTTTTGAGCAAATAAAACTCGTAGTTTTTGATTGACTTGGAACTATTCACTTATTAAGTAAGTATAATGTAAAAGCATACTTAAGTACAACTTAAGATAATTAAGTAGATACAGACTGTAAACCGCATATGTTTTGAGTAAATAAAACTCATAGTTTTTGATTGACTTGGAACTATTCACTTATTAAGTAAGTATAATGTAAAAGCATAACTTAAGTACAACTTAAGATAATTAAGTAGATACAGACTGTAAACTGCATTATGTTTGAGTAAATAAAACTCATAGTTTTGATTGACTTGGAATGATTCACTTATTAAGTAAGTATAAT
>NW_028170048.1:0-12500 GCF_963971535.1 Notolepis coatsorum
GATGCTGTCAGCGGAGCGGCTGATTGACACGTCTGCGGGCCAATCACGTCAGTAATATAACCCCGCCCCAGATGTCATGAGGCTGCCAGATCGGAACTTCGTATTTCCCAGTTAGTCCTGTTATTCTGCTCTCTCTCTCTCGTATTGTTCTCTAGTCCATTGTGCTTTGACCGTGTCTAACCCTTGTTCTCATCCTTCCCTGCAGTCCTACCTGGCTCTTCACCCTGTTCTCTGGCTCCCGACAAAGATGTGCTTTGACCCCTGCCTGCCTGACAAACTCTCCTTGCCTTTCCTCGGAACATATGAGGATTTGCACCCATTTTGATCCCTGTCTGGCTAACTACCCTGTACCCGCTCTGACCTCTGCCTGGCTAACTATCCTGTCCCGCGAACACGCCCCTGGACTGTACGAGCGCTCCCTCCGTGTATCGACCTCTGCCTGAATACCTGACCATTCTATATATTTATTAAATATATATCCCAAAACTGGGTTATCCGTCTGCCGAGTCTCATTATCGGCACATTGGGTTCAATACGTCAAACCGTGACACTGAGACTATTATGGAGTGTTTCCAGATCTTGGGAACCGTTTGTAGTTTAAGAGACCGTGAGAAAAGGGCCGTGGAATATTCTGCTCAGCTGCTCTGCACACACATCTTAAGCACCCGGCCACTGATATCATCCAGGCCCGGGCTCTTCCTCACATTAATATGTTGGAAGAGCCTCTTAACAATATGAACGTCAAATATCCACAGATTGACAAGTCCTGCTGGTCTTTTGTTTTATATTGCTGACATCCAAATTAAAGTCATTATTGTCAAAAACGTAAATAAAAAGCTTTTAACTAATCAGCAAGGTGTGTGTCAGAGTTAAAGGCATTCCGTCGTGCCCCTGGCTCATATATATTCTTCTCATTCCCGGCCAGGCAGTCCTTAGATTGCCGTCGCCTAGTTCTGCCTCAATCTTGTTCTCGTATTTAATTTGTCCTTTTGAATCTATCACCTCTTTTCTAATCTCCCCTCACTGCACAGTCAATATCTTCCTCGAAAGCTATTTTATTGTTATGCAAAATGCCCTTTATTCCCTCAGAGATCCAAGGTTTGTTATTTGGAAATATCTTAATTTCCTTAGTGGGTCGTGCAGTGCAAAAAGACACATAGACACAAACAACCTCAGTGAGTTCATCAATACAGCCTCTTGAAAAACACCCCGGTCAGTACAATCAAAACGGGCCCGTCGGAAAGAGAACCATCCTCCTGTCCAAACTCCTCTACTTTCTTTTTTTTTGTATCCACTTTTTTTTCTCCTCCATTTTTCAATTTTTTCTCCCATCCCAATTTAGCCGTGCCAATTCTCCCCTCCCCTGTCTTGATCGTTGCTCGCATGTGCTCCCCACTGGCCGGTCGTAGGGAGGATAGAAGCCCATCACATGTCCCCTCCGATACATGTGGAGGCAGCCAGTCACATCTTTTCACCTGCCAGCGCGGACTCTCGCTGGCGAGGAGTAACGTGTGGGAGGCTCACACTGCCCCCCGCCATTTTCCTGTCTTTGCTGTGCAGGCGCCCTGACCGACCTGTAGGAGTCGCTGTCTACAACGTCCAGACTACCACCCATCGACTCCCCTCCCGCTAACTCTGCCAATTGAGTCAGTATGACGGCCGGCCCAAGCCGGAGGCAACGCTGACAGCCGGATTCGATACGGGTGTCTCTTGCGTTGGTGACGAGCGCAATGTCCACTGCGCCACGCAGCCGCCACCACTCCTCTACTTTCTTCTACCTTTTCCCTTCTTAATACAGATTGATATGCAAAGGAGGCGTGTTATGATCTGAGAATCTAACAGACTTAAAAGCCCCCGTAATGCTGTGTAGAGCCATGACGAAGATCAAGAGCAGGACGGGTGACGTGCCGGTAGAAGTTGCATAATGACCTCTTTATAAAGTACAGTGGTTAGCATCTTGTTGAATAGAACTTGGGGCGTCCGGGGAGACGGAATGCAAGTTCTGAACCCCCTCTGGAGTCTCCGCAGCTATTTTTGAATCCGCTTTGGGATGAATATAATATATTCTATATATACTGTATATACTGTTCTTTTTTTTTATTGATCTTTTTCCCCCTCCATTTTCCTCAGATTTTTCTCCCATCCCAATGTTAGTCGTATGCCAATTCCCAATCCCTTCCTGGTCGCTGCGCACTTACCCCCCACAGTCAGATCATCTGGGAGAGTGGAGGCTATCACGTGCTTCCTCTGACACACGTCCAGCCAATCACCGCTTCTTTTCACCTGGCAGCGCGATCCTCCCTGAGAGGGTGTAACGTGTGGAAGGATCACACTATCCCACTCAGGTCCTATCCGCGCTTAGCAGGCGCCCCGACCGAACTGTAGGAGTCGCTGTTTACAACGACCCGGACCCACCCCGCCAGCTTCTCCCACCCTCTAATACAGCCAATTGTATTAGTGTGAACGGCCAGCCAAGCTGGTGACAACCCCGGAGCTGTGAGCTGGATTCGAACAGGCGAATCCAGCTCACAGCTCCGGGGTTGGTGACGAACGCAAACTCCGCTACGCCACCTAACCGCCCTACTGTATATACTGTTCTAATTAGGGATGTCCGATATTATCTGCCGATATTTGGCATTAAAATGTAATATCGGTAATTATCGGTATCGGTTTTCATTTAACCTTTATTTAAGCTTTATTTACCCAGGCAAGCAAGTAAGAACAAATTCTTATTTTATTTATTGTGTAAAGTATGCATAATGTTGTATTAATTCCACGACAAGAGATATGTAATGTTAATTACCTGAAATGATTCCGTTTTTTGGGGGGGTAATATATCGGTATCGGTTGATATCGGTATCGGAAATTAAGAGTTGGACAATATCGGTATATCGGATATCGGTAAAAAAGCCAACACTGAACATCCCTAATTCTAATATTTTCAACGTTGACAAATATCTGCAGGAATCCTCGCGGACAGTGGTGGGGATTCTTACTCAAGTACTGTACTTAAGTACCTTTTCGAGCTACTTGTACTTTATGTGAGTATTTTCATTTTAGGGAACTTTATACTTTTACTCCACTACTTTTCAAGGGAAATATTGTACTTTTTACTCAACTACATTTATCTGAACCCATCAGTTACTAGTTACTTTGAAGAAAAGGAGTTTGCATAAAAAACATAATATATACAAAATAAAAAATGCAAGAAGATTATATACTTTCACATTTGAAGCCTGTCAACTTCAAGAGGACGTAATCAGAGCAACATGACTGGACCATGTACCACTTTAACATAACCTTTAATCAGAGCAGCATAACTGGACCACATACCACTTTAACATAACCTTTAATCAGAGCAGCATAACTGGACCACATACCACTTTAACATAACCTTTAATCAGAGCAGCATAACTGGACCACATACCACTTTAACATAACCTTTAATCAGAGCAACATAACTGGACCACATACCACTTTAACATAACCTTTAATCAGAGCAGCATAACTGGACCACATACCACTTTAACATAACCTTTAATCAGAGCAGCATAACTGGACCACATACCACTTTAACATAACCTTTAATCAGAGCAGCATAACTGGACCACATACCACTTTATCATAACCTTTAATCAGAGCAGCATAACTGGTCCACATACCACTTTAACATAACCTTTAATCAGAGCAACATAACTGGACCACATACCACTTTAACATAACCTTTAATCAGAGCAGCATAACTGGACCACATACCACTTTAACATAACCTTTAATCAGAGCAGCATAACTGGACCACATACCACTTTAACATAACCTTTAATCAGAGCAGCATAACTGGACCACATACCACTTTAACATAACCTTTAATCAGAGCAGCATAACTGGACCACATACCACTTTAACATAACCTTTAATCAGAGTAGCATAACTGGACCACATACCACTACATTACATTACATCACATCCTGGATACCACTACATTACATCACATCACAGCCTGGATACCACTACATTACATTACATCACATCCTGGATGCAGCAACAATAAGAAAGATGGCTCCTGTTAGCTTGGTTCACTTTTCTCTTCCTTTCTCGCTCCCTTCTTCAACATTTATTATCCATAAATTTGTTCTCTGTCTCTCTCCCCTGTTCTCCCTTTTCCACTCTCCATCTCTCTTTCTCCTCGGATATACTATATAGTTCTCCTTTTCTATAGATCTTATTTTAATCAAAGTGATTTGCGGTGTGATACCGCCTCCTACTATAATGAACCTACCAACCTACCAACCTACCAAAATGAACTGATTAAGACACTTGGACACTTGGGACTAATGCATTCAGTCATTTGGACGGAGTTGTTAAAACTCACTCCACTCAAACCAATAGAGTTATAATTCACTCTACTCAAAATCTAATTTAAATTGACGTGACTGGGGAAATGTTGCCAGTCAGTCAGCCAAAACAAATTCCTGGACGACTACAAGGTCGAACTGAGAGCTGCTGGAGTCGAAGGCCCTCTTGGAGATAAGAGTGGCATGCGGTCCCCCCACCCCCAGCCCCCTCCCCCCCCCACCCCCCCTCCTACGTGTATGGCCCAGCGCCTCACGTTGGTGATGGCAGCTAACTCGTATGCGTGCTGGAGGGGGAGCCAAGGCTGTCTCGTCAACCCCCCCCCCCCAGGTGCTCCACGCCAAACATGGCAGCGGTAATACGCATACGTCTGTCTCAAAGAGTCCTGCATGTATAACAAATGCGCATGTTGGTGAATTTATGACTGTGTGCCATTATTACTATCAATGTAATAATTGTGGAATATTACTATAATGAGATGTATGTGTATGAACCAAGCATCCTTTGTGAAGCACTTTGGTTGACAAGTGTCATGTTTAAATGTGCTATATAAATAAATTTGATTAATTGATTGATTGATTGATTGATTGATTGATTGATTGATAATGTATAGCCTACTAGGAAAAATATTATCAGTATTTATCGGTAAACCATTTCACCAAGGAGAAGGTGGTCGACCTGCGGTGAGGTGAGTTTACCCTTCACTGGATCTGTGGTGGCTCACATTTATTATGCAATAAATAAATACATATTTCTACATCATTAAATTCCACTCTTTACAAAGGTGAATTGCTGTTGGGGGAATACGGAGGAGGGTTGATTGAGACATTACATGCTATTTACAAATATGCCTACAATGGCCACCAGTACTAATGCAGAATAGATGCGGGATGGAGCACTTCTACCATGGCTACCACTGTAGTACTAATGCAGGATGGAGCACTTCTACCATGGCTACCACTGTAGTACTAATGCAGGATGGAGGACTTCTACCTTGGCTACCACTGTAGTACTAATGCAGGATGGAGCACTTCTACCATGGCTACCACTGTAGTACTAATGCAGGATGGAGGACTTCTACCATGGCTACCACTGTAGTACTAATGCAGGATGGAGCACTTCTACCATGGCTACCACTGTAGTACTAATGCAGGATGGAGGACTTCTACCATGGCTACTACTGTAGTACTAATGCAAGATGGAGGACTTCTACCATGGCTACCACTGTAGTACTAATGCAGGATGGAGGACTTCTACCATGGCTACTACTGTAGTACTAATACAGGATGGAGGACTTCTACCATGGCTACCACTGTAGTACTAATGCAGGATGTAGGACTTCTACCATGGCTACCACTGTAGTATTAATGCAGGACGGAGGACTTCTACCATGGCTACCACTGTAGTACTAATGCAGGATGGAGGACTTCTACCATGGCTACCACTGTAGTACTAATGCAGGATGGAGGACTTCTACCATGGCTACCACTGTAGTACTAATGCAGGATGAAGGACTTCTACCATGGCTACCACTGTAGTACTAATGCAGGAAGGAGGACTTCTACCATGGCTACCACTGTAGTACTAATGCAGGATGGAGGACTTCTACCATGGCTACCACTGTAGTACTAATGCAGGATGGAGGACTTCTACCATGGCTACCACTGTAGTACTAATGCAGGATGGAGGACTTCTACCATGGCTACCACTGTAGTACTAATGCAGGATGGAGGACTTCTACCATGGCTACCACTGTAGTACTAATGCAGGATGGAGGACTTCTACCATGGCTACCACTGTAGTATTAATGCAGGATGGAGGACTTCTACCATGGCTACCACTGTAGTACTAATACAGGATGGAGGACTTCTACCATGGCTACCACTGTAGTATTAATGCAGGATGGAGGACTTCTACCATGGCTACCACTGTAGTACTAATGCAGGATGGAGGACTTCTACCATGGCTACCACTGTAGTACTAATGCAGGATGGAGGACTTCTACCATGGCTACCACTGTAGTACTAATGCAGGATGGAGGACTTCTACCATGGCTACCACTGTAGTACTAATGCAGGATGGAGGACTTCTACCATGGCTACCACTGAAGTACTAATGCAGGATGGAGGACTTCTACCATGGCTACTACTGTAGTACTAATGCAGGATGGAGGACTTCTACCATGGCTACCACTGTAGTACTAATGCAGGATGGAGGACTTCTACCATGGCTACCACTGTAGTACTAATGCAGGATGGAGGACTTCTACCATGGCTACCACTGTAGTACTAATGCAGGATGGAGGACTTCTACCATGGCTACCACTGTAGTACTAATGCAGGATGGAGGACTTCTACCATGGCTACCACTGTAGTACTAATGCAGGATGGAGGACTTCTACCATGGCTACCACTGTAGTACTAATGCAGGATGGAGGACTTCTACCATGGCTACCACTGTAGTATTAATGCAGGATGGAGGACTTCTACCATGGCTACCACTGTAGTACTAATACAGGATGGAGGACTTCTACCATGGCTACCACTGTAGTATTAATGCAGGATGGAGGACTTCTACCATGGCTACCACTGTAGTACTAATGCAGGATGGAGGACTTCTACCATGGCTACCACTGTAGTACTAATGCAGGATGGAGGACTTCTACCATGGCTACCACTGTAGTACTAATGCAGGATGGAGGACTTCTACCATGGCTACCACTGTAGTACTAATGCAGGATGGAGGACTTCTACCATGGCTACCACTGAAGTACTAATGCAGGATGGAGGACTTCTACCATGGCTACTACTGTAGTACTAATGCAGGATGGAGGACTTCTACCATGGCTACCACTGTAGTACTAATGCAGGATGGAGGACTTCTACCATGGCTACCACTGTAGTACTAATGCAGGATGGAGGACTTCTACCATGGCTACCACTGTAGTACTAATGCAGGATGGAGGACTTCTACCATGGCTACCACTGTAGTACTAATGCAGGATGGAGGACTTCTACCATGGCTACCACTGAAGTACTAATGCAGGATGGAGGACTTCTACCATGGCTACTACTGTAGTACTAATGCAGGATGGAGGACTTCTACCATGGCTACCACTGTAGTACTAATGCAGGATGGAGGACTTCTACCATGGCTACCACTGTAGTACGAATGCAGGATGGAGGACTTCTACCATGGCTACCACTGTAGTACTAATGCAGGATGGAGGACTTCTACCATGGCTACCACTGTAGTACTAATGCAGGATGGAGGACTTCTACCATGGCTACCACTGTAGTACTAATGCAGGATGGAGGACTTCTACCATGGCTACCACTGTAGTACTAATGCAGGATGGAGGACTTCTACCATGGCTACCACTGTAGTACTAATGCAGGATGGAGGACTTCTACCATGGCTACCACTGTAGTACTAATGCAGGATGGAGGACTTCTACCATGGCTACCACTGTAGTACTAATGCAGGATGGAGGACTTCTACCATGGCTACCACTGTAGTACTAATGCAGGATGGAGGACTTCTACCATGGCTACCACTGTAGTACTAATGCAGGATGGAGGACTTCTACCATGGCTACCACTGTAGTGCTAATGCAGGATGGAGGACTTCTACCATGGCTACCACTGTAGTACTAATGCAGGATGGAGGACTTCTACCATGGCTACCACTGTAGTACTAATGCAGGATGGAGGACTTCTACCATGGCTACCACTGTAGTACTAATGCAGGATGGAGGACTTCTACCATGGCTACCACTGTAGTACTAATGCAGGATGGAGGACTTCTACCATGGCTACCACTGTAGTACTAATGCAGGATGGAGGGCTTCTACCATGGCTACCACTGTAGTGCTAATGCAGGATGGAGGACTTCTACCATGGCTACCACTGTAGTACTAATGCAGGATAGAAGACTTCTACCATGGCTACCACTGTAGTACTAATGCAGGATGGAGGACTTCTACCATGGCTACCACTGTAGTACTAATACAGGATGGAGGACTTCTACCATGGCTACCACTGTAGTACTAATGCAGGATGGAGGACTTCTACCATGGCTACCACTGTAGTACTAATGCAGGATGGAGGACTTCTACCATGGCTACCACTGTAGTACTAATGCAGGATGGAGGACTTCTACCATGGCTACCACTGTAGTACTAATGCAGGATGGAGGACTTCTACCATGGCTACCACTGTAGTACTAATGCAGGATGGAGGACTTCTACCATGGCTACCACTGTAGTACTAATGCAGGATGGAGGACTTCTACCATGGCTACCACTGTAGTACTAATGCAGGATGGAGGACTTCTACCATGGCTACCACTGTAGTACTAATGCAGGATGGAGGACTTCTACCATGGCTACCACTGTAGTGCTAATGCAGGATGGAGGACTTCTACCATGGCTACCACTGTAGTACTAATGCAGGATGGAGGACTTCTACCATGGCTACCACTGTAGTACTAATGCAGGATGGAGGACTTCTACCATGGCTACCACTGTAGTACTAATGCAGGATGGAGGACTTCTACCATGGCTACCACTGTAGTGCGAATGCAGGATGGAGGACTTCTACCATGGCTACCACTGTAGTGCTAATGCAGGATGGAGGACTTCTACCATGGCTACCACTGTAGTACTAATGCAGGATGGAGGACTTCTACCATGGCTACCACTGTAGTACTAATGCAGGATAGATGCAGGATGGGGGGCTTTATGTTAGGACAATAGTTTCATGGCATGGATTTTCATGTCATGGATTTCCTTTACTAGAAGTTATTACAGTGAGAGAGTGTATACGAGTGACTCTTCCACCTACAGTATGGACCGTTTATATAATTCTGGATTAAATCATACAGTAGGTACCAGTAACTCTCCTCTTGGTGGGGGGTCCCTGGGACATTATCTAAGGACATGTGGGTCCTTGGCCAATTACCTCTCCTCCTGGGGGGCCATCGGGGGTTACACCGTCGCCAAGGAGACGCAGTTTCATTTGGAGAGAGGAAAATGGCTCTGACACAATTCCCACAGTGTCCTAACGTAGCGTCCAAAGACCCATCAGTCCAGTGCAGGGGTGTAAAGTACTTGAGTAATTGTACTTTGTTACAATACTTAAGTACTGTTTTGGGGCATTTGTACTTTTACTCAATTACATTTCAGAGGAAAAAAAACATACTTTTTACTCCTTACATTTAAAATGCAGACCTATAAGTACAAAGTACAAATCTCGCAGGTCCAACCATTTTAATTCGTATATTTGTTTCTCTGGTTGAACTAACGTTAACGTTATTAATCCTGCGGCCGCGCTTTATTTAAAAACAGCCAATCAAATCCCCATCAATGGAAAATTAACCCGCCCAGCCCCATGCTGATTGGTCCTTGTGCGAGACTAGAAAGCGGGGATCTTTGATTAAACACCTGCTATCAGAAGAATAGACAGTCGGACAAAAGGTTTTAACTTTTTAGTACTTAAGTAGGCCTACATTTAAAAGTTTAAACTGTTTTTTTTACTTCTACTCAAGTGTGTTTTTAGCCAGATACTCTGACTTTTACTTGAGTACGATTTTGAAACAGTACCCATACTTTCACTTAAAGGGGAACTCCACTTTTTTTGGAAATTAGCTTATTTAACATCTTCCCTGGAGTTAGACAAGAAGATGCATACCTTTTTTGTCTCTGTGCGTGCATTTTAGCTTTGGGAATAGACGCTCCGTTAGCATAGCTTAGCTTCATCACTGGAAGTGAGGCAGGACAGTAGCCTTACAGTGCCTTACAGTGTATTGCAAGGTCTGACATTGACCAAACTTGATATGCATGACCTTGGTGGGCTCTAGGTCAACTCCTGAAAAGGGGGTCAATGTCAGACTTTGCAATCAAAAGTTAGGGGGCTAATAACCCTTGCCATAATTTCAGTGCGCCCCCTAACTTTTGATTGCAAAGTCTGACATTGACCCCCTTTTCAGGAGTTGACCTAGAGCCCACCAAGGTCATGCATATCAAGTTTGGTCAATGTCAGACCTTGCAATACACTGTAAGGCACTGTAAGGCTACTGTCCTGCCTCACTTCCAGTGATGAAGCTAAGCTATGCTAACGGAGCGTCTATTCCCAAAGCTAAAATGCACGCACAGAGACAAAAAAGGTATGCATCTTCTTGTCTAACTCCAGGGAAGATGTTAAATAAGCTAATTTCCAAAAAAAGTGGAGTTCCCCTTTAAGTATAATTTCTGGGTACTTTGTACACCCCTGGTCCACAGTGTCCGACTCTCAGAGTCCTACAACACTGTTCAGAGCTACTGTAGATACTGACTTGTACTGAAGTAAAAGTGTGCATTTCAATCTTTAGAGAACTGTACAGCGCTTCGTGATCATACAGCGACTCAGAAGGAGCTTCTATCCCCAGGGACCAGGAGTTCAAAACGTGATTTTTTGTGATCCAGGATCAGACAAATCGGCCAGATTTTGTCCCGGTATTTCAAAGCAATCCAGGATAGGATCACCCTGATCCAGATTCAGACTTTTCAAGATTACTAGATCCTGAATATCAGTGCTTTAATCCTACCGATCTCCATCTAGTGGATATGGGGGGGGGGAAAGGATGACATTGCAGAGACATCTATAATGTCTAATTATATTGTTATATACATAAAGGACAATTACAATCACAATGGAATTGTAATAAAAAAATACTCCCACTAGGGTAACAACAAGAAAACATTCATTCAAAGGCAGCTGATCATCCAGGCGTGCTTTGAGGGGCTGAATTCTATGTGAGGTTTCAGTTTGCTGAAGGTGATGAGTGACGACAGATGATGGATTTTTTATTTTTATTTTTTTGATTTATTCTTTAATCTAAATTACATTTATGATTGACAATCTTTGTTGTGATACTTTTATGAGCATAAACATGTATGTCATCAGCATTTGGTTGAAAACAAAATAGGCCACCACAAATGTGAGCAAAAGATAAAACAGGTTATTGATTTGCCATGAAGGCAAACATTTTGTATTATTTCAGTTAACAAACTTTGCCATCTTATTTATATTGACAAATATTTTTAGTACATTTTGCTCTGGTAATCCACTGGAAATCCACCCCTCTGGATGGATTAAAGGAAAAGGTAAACGTTCCAAGATCAGAACAAGTCAGATAGGGTCCAACGTTCCAATCCAGTCATTAGAGTCAGAGTCAGATAGGGTCCAACGTTCCAATCCAGTCATTAGAGAGTCAGATAGGGTCCAACGTTCCAATCCAGTCATTAGAGTCAGACTCAGATAGGGTCCAACGTTCCAATCCAGTCATTAGAGCCAGTCAGATAGGGTCCAACGTTCCAATCCAGTCATTAGAGTCAGACTCAGATAGGGTCCAACGTTCCAATCCAGTCATTGGAGCGACTCAGATAGGGTCCAACGTTCCAATCCAGTCATCAGAGCGAGTCAGATAGGGTCCAACGTTCCAATCCAGTCATTAGAGCGAGAGTCAGATAGGGTCCAACGTTCCAATCCAGTCATTAGAGCGAGAGTCAGATAGGGTCCAACGTTCCAATCCAGTCATTAGAGCGAGTCAGATAGGGTCCAATGTTCCAATCCAGTCATTGGAGCGAGAGTCAGATAGGGTCCAACGTTCCAATCCAGTCATTAGAGCGAGTCAGATAGGGTCCAACGTTCCAATCCAGTCATTGGAGCGAGAGTCAGATAGGGTCCAACGTTCCAATCCAGTCATTAGAGCAAGTCAGATAGGGTCCAACGTTCCAATCCAGTCATTAGAGCGAGAGTCAGATAGGGTCCAACGTTCCAATCCAGTCATTAGAGTCAGAGTCAGATAGGGTCCAACGTTCCAATCCAGTCATTAGAGCGAGAGTCAGATAGGGTCCAACGTTCCAATCCAGTCATTAGAGTCAGAGTCAGATAGGGTCCAACGTTCCAATCCAGTCATTAGAGTCAGACTCAGATAGGGTCCAACGTTCCAATCCAGTCATTAGAGCGAGAGTCAGATAGGGTCCAACGTTCCAATCCAGTCATTAGAGTCAGAGTCAGATAGGGTCCAACGTTCCAATCCAGTCATTAGAGTCAGAGTCAGATAGGGTCCAACGTTCCAATCCAGTCATTAGAGTCAGAGTCAGA
>NW_028170048.1:17500-18744 GCF_963971535.1 Notolepis coatsorum
CAAGTCGAGTCATGAGTCCTGAAAAAAACAACAGTCCAGGACTGGAGTCCTACAGCACTGGCTGCAGCAGTACAGCAAGCGGTGCAGCAGTAACACCTTGGAGTCGCACCGTGGCTGTTTGCATGCGATCAATAACGTGGCGTCCTGTGGACTTTCTCATCGGACCAGAGTGAACCGCGGTACCAGGAAGCGTGGATCAGCAGTAAAACCGTCACGGCACTCTCAGCGACGGCATCAGAGGAGCGCCCGGAGGCTGCGGCGCGCGGCTCTCGTTAAAATGAACAACCGGCCAACAAACATAAGTGGCGGATTTATGACCGTATATATATAAAAACGTGGCGCCGCGCGATGCACAACAAACTATATTATTTAAATGACTGACTGGTGAGAGTGTGACACCGTAGATGATTACGACCACAATGTACGACCTGCGGCCGCGAGGCGATCCAGCGTCCGGCCGACCGTCCACACGGTGATCAGACCGCTGGTTCTGTGGTGTGAACGTCGGGGAGCTCCCTGTGTAGGGCCTGGTTAACCCTTTCACTACCACACTACAGAAGGTTAACCCTTTCACTACCACACTACATACGGTTAACCCTTTCACTACCACACTACAGAAGGTTAACCCTTTCACTACCACACTACAGAACCCTTTCACTACCACACTAAAGATGGTTAACCCTTTCACTACCACACTACAGATGGTTAACCCTTTCACTACCACACTACAGAAGGTTAACCTTTTCACTACCACACTACCAAAGGGTTAGCCCTTTCACTACCGCACTACAGAAGGTTAACCTTTCACTAACACACAACAGACGGTTAACCCTTTCACTACCACACTACATAAGGTTAACCTTTCACTACCACACTACAGACGGTTAGCCCTTTCACTACCACACTACAGACGGTTAACCCTTTCACTACCACACTACAGAACCCTTTCACTACCACACTAAAGAAGGTTAACCCTTTCACTACCACACTACAGAACCCTTTCACTACCACACTAAAGAAGGTTAACCCTTTCACTACCACACTACAGAACCCTTTCACTACCACACTAAAGAAGGTTAACCCTTTCACTACCACACTACAGAACCCTTTCACTACCACACTAAAGAAGGTTAACCCTTTCACTACCAACTACAGTTTTCATTAAGCCTCCACTACCACTAAAGCACTGAAAGGCTGCTGTGTTCCGGGTTAGGGTCAGGGTCAGGCTCAGGGTTAGGGTCAGG
>NW_028170047.1:0-1000 GCF_963971535.1 Notolepis coatsorum
GTGCAGCAGCATTTGATGGTATAGTTTGCCGGTACAATGTCACATGATGATATATGATGTGACAGATTTTTTATGACGTTATCTTGTAATACAATTGTCATGGCCGTGGTCCTATTCAATTAAAAATGGTCTATATCTATATCAAATTTGTTTACAATATGTATGTAGGGCGGCCTATATTTTGTGGACGATGGTATAGTAAAAATGATCCATACCTTTGCACGGATCCATGAAAGTATACCCTCATATTCGCTATATACCTTCCAAATATCTGATCATTACTGCGGTAAGACGCACGCCACATCCTCCCCCCCCCCCCCCGCTCCATCTTACGTATACTCTCCTTTTAAAAATACAAAGCATCCTTTTCCCCATCTCGCAGTGCCATGCATAATAGATATCCGTTATGATTATGCATATTTTAACCCTTGCCTTGTTATGTATAGCATAATGCATGCGCTGCCGATGTGACCTTACAGATCTTATACAAGCCCCGGCATGAAAAGGCATCAAGAGCCGTGAGACGACCTGCGCCCGGGCGTGTGTGAATATAACCCAGTTGGGTGTGAAAACAGAGATGAGGCATCGCTGATGAGTGCTTTTCCTCGCCGTTTTTTCGGGGGGGGGGAGCTAGATCGATGCCCGGGAAGGAAGCCACTCGGAGGGAGGCAGCGAGAATCCATCCCGCACGTCTTTTTGTGTATACGTTGGCATGCGTGCTCACCGTACTGTAATATACCGTACATGTCTGAGTGTATCCTGTGAGTGCAGTGCAATGTGTGTGCACCGCTGCATGTAGCGGCGCGCGCACATGAAATGTGAATGTGCCTCTCTATTTGGACTCGTCTTATATTCATATTTGAGAGGAGGGAGGGAGGGAGGGGGGGGGGGGGACTAGAGGAAGTAGACAGCTGGGGCGCTTCGTGGTTCACCGGTCTGAGACGCATGAAGAGCCGCGTCCGCACGATGACGTGGGTTTGAGTCCTACTTGTGGTAGTGT
>NW_028170046.1:0-10000 GCF_963971535.1 Notolepis coatsorum
AGATGAACGTAAACAGGGAGGACACTGAAGTCACCGTTTGTGGTTTAATTTATAAGGGGATGTGCAGTGGAGGCCAGCTAATTAAAACAAATCAGACCTGTATCTGATTTAGGACCACATATGAAAGTGGCCCGAATCAGAATTTGAAAAGATCAGATTCCATGTGACCAGTGACTACTGTTCACACTGTCACAAAGAAAAACTGATCTGAGTCAGATTCGGGCCACTCTTGCCTGCAGTGTGAACGCAGCCTAATAGTAGTAGTAGTAGTAGTAGTAGTAGTAGTAGTAGTAGTAGTAGTAGTAGTAGTAGTAGTAGTAGTAGTAGTAGTAGTAGTAGTAGTAGTAGTAGTAGTAGTAGTTTATTCAGTCATCATCTCACACAATACAATATGCATAATCATAATTTAACAATATTTGATTTTACAGTGACTGAAAAGGTACAGACTGAAGCATAATGCTTATCTATGCATGTCCTATATTCTTAACAAAATTAAGACTCCAAAACAGTATTCTAAAAGAAAATAGCAAAAAACAGTATTATTCACCTTTGTAGTTTTCAAAAATTGCTTTACAAACCATTTTCTTAAAAATCAAAAGCGAATGACTCATTCTTAACTGCATATCAGCATTGTTCCACAAGTTAACCCCAATAATAGAAATACTCCTTTTAATCCCTTTCTTAGCTTTTTGAACAGTAAATTTACAAATATCTCTCAAATGATATTTTCTTTCATGTATTGAAAAAAACCTTTGCACCCCGTCTGGGAGTAACTTTGCTTTAGCTCTGTACATTATTTGCATAGTTTTATAATAAACCAAATCATTAAATGTCCTAATATGAGACGTTATAAACAATGGATTTGTGTGTTCAGAGTAACCAGCCTTGAAAAGGTTCCGAATGGCCCACTTTTGCAGTAAGACTATTGGATTTACTGTCTTTTTAAATGTCGACCCCCATACTTCCACACAGTAAGATATGTAAGAGCATGTTTCCCAGAGTCCCAGTCTCGCTTTTCATATGGTGTATGAGGGCGGGCCTCAGATTTGGCGTCAACCCATGCATACTCTAATAATGAGACTGCTTCTGATACAAGCTAAGTGCTCTGTGAGCCATTATGTAATCACTGACAGGACAAGAGGGGGAGGTGAAGATGGTGAGAGAGAGAGAGAGAGCTGAGAGAAAGATGGAGAGGACATTACAATATCTACTTAGTCCAAACATAGACACATGCATGTTCCCACAGGCTCGAGTGTGCTCTGTTATTCACATGTAGACACCAGTGAATGGTATGTGACATGATGTGTGTTTGTACGGGAACCAGCCAATAGCGTACTGCTAGGCCTGTTATATAGCAATCTGTCCCGGGTGGCTACTTACCAGTATCTCCACCTAGCGTGATACCAGTATCCACATCTACTGGACCCTCACTGGGCAGACACCGACACTGAGAACAGGAGCACGGAGGACGCTATCTCCTCAGCGCTACACTCCACCCTCTCCCACCTGGATGAGAGCAATACCCATGTGAGAATGCTGTTCATCGACTTCAGCTCAGCGTTCAGCACCATCATCCCCTGCAAGCTCATCTCCAAACTTAGTGACCTTGTGGAAACCAAGGACCTCGACATTAATAACCCATCTGTCTGCAACTGGATACTTGACTTCCTAACTAACAGACCCCAGTTTGTTTGGATATAGACAATCTCACCTCCTCCACCCTCACCCTGAACACCGGTGTCCCGCAAGGCTGTGTGCTGAGCCCCCTTTTCTTCTCCCCCTTCACCCACGACTGCACTCCTAATATACATGGCACCAACACCATTATCACGTTTGCAGATGACACAACATTTACATTTAGTCATTTAGCTGACGCTTTTATCCAAAGCGACTTACAAGTTATGTACGACAAGACAGCAAGAAGGGTACAACTCTATCAGCTGAGCAACAATGTTTATCAAAGTGTTGCGTGTTACAGTGTAGGTTAGTTTATTAGGACAAGTGCATGACAGTAAGGTTAGGTGGTGGGTCTTATCAAAAACAGCACCTGGTAGCATGGTGTGCCGACAATAACCTGGCCCTCAACACCAACAAAACCCAGGAGCTCATCGTGGACTTCAGAAGAACTAGAGCCAGCGTGCACGCTCCCGTCCACATCAACGGGATGGAGGTCAAGCGTGTCTCCAGTTTTAAATTCCTGGGAGTCCACATCTCAGAGGACCTCTCTTGGACCCTCAACACCTCAGCACTGGTCAAGAAGGCTCACCAGCGCCTCTTCTTCCTGAGGAGACTGAGGAAAGCCTCAGTCTCAGATTATGGTGAACTTGTACCAGTGCACCATAGAAAAGCATACTCACCAACTGCATCACAGTCTGGTGGTACGGCAACTGCTCTGCCTCAGACCGTATCTGGCTATCTGTGCATATCCCTTACCTACTCTTACTAGTTACACTACTGGCCAGTATGACTTATGATTGTGTCTTTATACCTGTATCACTGTACATATTAATACTACAACTCTGTACATACATCTGATTAGCACTAGTCACTAGTCAGTAGTGCTATTAATCTATATATGTTATACCAAGTTTAATCACCTGTACATTGTATTGTATTGTATTGTATTGTATTATGTTACTATTGCATTTACTGTTATATTTGCATTCTGGTTGGATGCCAAACTTATTTCCGTTGTACAGTACTTGTGCTGTATAATAACAATACATTTGTCATCTAATCGAATCTAATATCTCCACCTAGCATGATATTAGTATTAGTATCTCCACCTAGAGTGATATTAGTATCATCACCTAGCGGGATATTAGTATCTTCACCTACCATGATATTAGTAGGGCTGTCCCCGACTAAGGATTTGGATGGTCAACTATTATTGGCCAAAATGTGCCGTTAGTCGACTATTGGTCGACAAAAAAATAAATACAAATCTAATAATAATTTAAAAAAAATTAACCTTCTAAGGTTAACCTTCTGTCGTGTGGTAGTGAAAGGGTTAAACCATGTGAATGTGAATCACTACCCACTTTCAAAAACACTCTCAAAAAACACCTACGTGAGACTGCAATTCGAAACTGGCCCCTACAAATGTCCTAACCTAGTTGTACAGTAAATGACCAAGTAAGGCTTTGTCAGTATTCCAATGTACAGTGTAAAATGTGTGTGTGTCCCCTACCCAACCCCCCCCCCCCCCCCACCCCCCCCACCTACAATGTACAGCCATCACCCAACCCACCCAACCCCACCCCACCCACCCAACCTCCTCCAATGTACAGTTTCTACGCCAAATGTATATACACTCTTTTTCTGGACACTTTTGTATCACAAACAGTACTGTATTTGCAAATCTGATATGTCATAAATGTATAGATGTAGCAGTACTGTCTATCTGTATGTCATGTATGTCATATATGTTATGATGAATTGAAAATGGGGGACCCTGATGTAAACAAGACGAAAGTCTTTCTCTGGTCTGCATCCCCTTAACAATTGTATGTATTGAGCTGTACTGTACTGTACCCATTCTGCAATCTGTTAATAAACTTTTCAATCAATCAATCAATCAGCAGTGTTTGTTCCCGTCCTTGGATACCCCATTACCCCGGAGAGAGTGCAGATGGATCCAGGCATGGTGCAGGCTGTCGTCCACTGGCCCAGACCCACTTCCGAGAAGCAGGTACAAAGATTCATGGACTTCGCTAACTTTTACTGGAACTTTCAGTTCCATAGCTGCTCCCATCAACGGCTTAACCGTCAAGGCTCTGGCGCGCTTCCAGTGGATTTCCTGAGGCAGGGGAGGCATTTAAAGCACCACTTCACCCTCACCTGCACCTAGTGTACACTGTTTATTTTTCTGATATGTCCTATATTGAGAGTTGTATTCGTTTACCTAGATGATATCCTCGTCTACTGCCAGACCCAGAAGGAACACGTCCAGCGTGTGAAGAAGGTGCTCAAAGGATTGCTAAAGAATAACCCTTCTAATAACCGTGTTAACCCTTTCACTGCAACACTACCAAATGGTTAACCCCTTTCACTGCGACAACACACAGAAGGTTAACCCTTTCACTGTCACACGACAGCAGGTTAACCCTTTCACTACCACACGACTGAAGGTTACAACCCTTTACTATCACACTACCGACGGTGTGATAGTAAAGGGTTAACCTTCTGCCGTGTCGTGTGGTAGTGAAAGGGTTAACCTGCTGTCGTGTGGCAGTGAAAGGGTTAACCTTATGTCGTGTGGTAGTGAAAGGGTTAAACCAGAGCAGTGTTTGTTCCCGTCCTTGGATACCCCATTACCCCGGAGAGAGTGCAGATGGATCCAGGCATGGTGCAGGCTGTCGTCCACTGGCCCAGACCCACTTCCGACAAGCAGGTACAAAGATTCATGGACTTTGCTAACTTTTACTGGAACTTTCAGTTCCATAGCTGCTCCCATCAACGGCTTAACCGTCAAGGCTCTGGCGCGCTTCCAGTGGATTTCCTGAGGCAGGGGAGGCATTTAAAGCACCACTTCACCCTCACCTGCACCTTGTGTACACTCACTGTTTATTTTTCTGATATGTCCTATATTGAGAGTTCATTATATTGTTTACACTGTTTATTTTTCTCATATTTTTATATTCAGATCTCGTTTTATGATCTTTTATGTCTTTCTTCTACGTTTTGACCCTGCCCATACCTAAATGGTAAACGGTAAATGGCTTTTATCCAAAACGCATTGCAATTTGGTTCCTCACATTTTTTTTAAACTTTATTTTTTAGCGTTTATCGCTTTTCTGGTCAAGCATGACCGACAGTTGCAGGGTGAAACGGGAGAGAGAGCAGGGGGAGACATTCGGCAAATGACGGCGAGTCCGGGAATCGAACAATCGAACTCGGAGTCAACCAGATCCGTGACGCAGCACGGAGTCCCGCGCGAGCGCGGTAACATGGTGTGCTACCGGAGCACCCCAAGGTTCCTCACATTTTTACCCTTCACTCACACATTCACACACCAGATTGCTATATTCACTCACCGACGGCAGAGGCATCCTTGCTAGGTGCCAACCTGCTCATCAGGAGCAATTAGGGGTTAAGTGTCTTGCTACACTTCGACACGCTGCCCGGGAGGAGCGGGAATCGAATCGAGAACCTCCGGATTACCAGACGACTGCTCTACCTCCTGAGCCACTGTCGCCCCATACCTGTAGTCCCCCCCCCCCCCCCCCCCCCCCTGCCCTATGCTGCAATTACGCCCGAATTTCCCCAAGGGGATCGATAAAGGAATATCTTATCTTAAGAGGATCAACGCAGTGTCCTACCTCCTCTGAATCCCATGGACCATGGACCCCTGTCTTCATGCTTACCCATAATAATGTGCTTTGCCTCACTTTATTCCCCTGCCAAAATGACAGGGGGCTACAGTTTCTTACAGCCTTTTGCACGCTGCTCTGGGCTTCTGCGAGTCTTTCATCCCCAGTTTAATTGGCCAGACAGAGTGGACTGCCTGCCTTGTTTGGATGATCCTGCCTCCTGGATCTCCAAGCTGGCGTGGGTGGAGTAATGCCCATAACAGCCTCCCCTGTGCCAGCTGGGGTACCAACCACCTCTGTTCCCCGAGTAGGAGTTCCAGCAGCCCAAAACTTTGGTCGTAGGTGTTGCTTACACTCGGAAGCGTGCCAGATCAGCCCTGTGGTGTGCCAGATTCCCGGCAGGTCGGCCTCGCCAACAGAGGAAGGAGACCCGCAGTGCCTTATCAGCCTGGAGATACGGTTTGGCTTTCTGCCCGGGACTCGCAGCTTAGGGTGGAGAGCCGCCAGCTTAGCCCCTCGCTACATCGGGCCCTCCGAAGTGGAGGATCAGGCTCCACAATCGTGAGCACAGACTGCTGCCAGCAGCTGGAGAACTAACGGCTGCAGAACTCGAGAGCTATTAGGAAGTGTGTCTGACTCTTAACCACCAAAACCTGCACGTATTACACCGTATGACGTACATCATGCCAGTTAGGGTACAGAGCCTCACCTGCACCTTGTGTATACTGTTTATTTCTCTTGTATTTCTTATATCAGTTAATTATATCGTTTACACTGTTTATTTTTTTTTCTCATATTTGTATCAAATTGTATTGCCTATATTTATGTCTTTCTACTATTACCCTGCCCATACCTCTACCTCCCCTCCCCATGCTGCTATGACACCTGAATTTCCCCAAGGGGATGATCAATAAAGGAATATATTTTATCTAGACGGCACGTGGTGTAGTGGTTAACACTGTTGCCTCACAGCTAGAAGGTCCAGGGTTCGATTCCCATTTGGGGACCAGGTTGCCGTGTTGCCAGTTACCCAGGTACTGTATCTCTCGGGCCTTTCTGTGTGGAGTTTGCATGTTCTCCCCGTGCTCGCAAGGGTTTCCCCTCCCGATAAGATAAACCCAATGGAAAAACATGCAGAAAAGATCGCTAACGCTGTCGCGTCCCTGACGAAGACAGACAGGAGTAGTTGGATTGGTCCCCGGATGCGGCCCCACGCCGCAGCCCATGTCTGCTCCCGGCTGCCCTTGTGGGGAAGGACGACGGGATGGGTCAACCGCAGAGAGGAACATTTCATCTGCGACCCAAAACAAATTGCATGTGTGTGTATCTGTGTGTGCCGCCCATTGCATGTGTGTGTCACTGCATGACGACATTGTCAATGTGTGCAATGAATAAAGACTTCTTCAAAGTCCAGTTTAATTTAATTAATCTTATCGTATCTCATCTTAAGAGGATAAACCATGATTATCCATCCCGTCTTCCACACATCCCTCCTTAAGCCAGTCACTTTTAGCCCACTGCCCCCCTGTCACTTTCACTCGTATTCCCCTCATCTTCCAGAGGCTTGCTTTGCCCATAATATGTGCGTTGCCTCAACTCATAACATGCACTGGCTTTCCTTGCAATTCCACCCCTGTGACTCCACATCCGAATGTTCAATTTGTCAGCTAACGCGTGGGCCACTCCTCTCTCTGTAAACGCTTGAATAACATTCTCTGAAGCGCTTTCCTTGAAAACATGCTTAAACCTTTCTGACCAGCAGCTGTCAACATCTCATTTATCCCCACACCGATTCCATGGGGGCGATGTGGCGAGAAGGGCAGTGAATGCTTTCAATTCATCCAAAGAAAATCTATTATTTTCATATCTATTATTATGAGCATATTCTCTGTTGCGTCAACAACATTTCCAAGTCGCATGAGAACAGGAAATACAGTATATCCTGTCTGCGAGCGATATTTGTTTTTGCATAATGAGCATGACCTGCTGTCTCAGTGACAATAAGCGGTCTAGCTGATGGTTTGCAGGTTTCCGTTTTGGCTGTAGATTGAGCTATGATAAAAAAAAGTATGATGTAGAGCGAGAAACAATCTAATGCAGTAAATGACAAAGAGAGAGAGAGAGAGAGAGAGAGAGAGAGAGAGAGAGAGAGAGAGAGAGAGAGAGAGAGAGAGAGAGAGAGAGAGAGAGAGAGAGAGAGAGAGAGAAAGAAAGAAAGAAAGAAAGAAAGAAAGAAAGAAAGAAAGAAAGAAAGAAAGAAAGAAAGAAAGAAAGAAAGAAAGAAAGAAAGAAAGAAAGAAAGAAAGAAAGAAAGAAAGAAAGAAAGAAAGAAAGAGAGAGAAAGAAGGGTGGACTGGTGGGATAGTGGAGAGAGACAAAGAAAAGGGAGGGAGGGAGACAGCGCAAATATAGAGAGAGATACAAAGATTAGATTAGATTAAAATGTATTGTCATCATACAGCACAAGTACAGTACAATGCAAAGAAGCATCAAACCAGAGTGCAAATGTAAACAGTAAAGTGCAAGAGTAATATACAATGTACAGGTGATTAAACTGGGTATAATATATATAAATGAGTACTACTGAGTAATAGTGACTAATCAGATGTATGTGCAGACTGAGACACTCTCCCTCTCTCTTTCTCTCTCTCTCTGTACATTCAATAATTTTAAGTAGCCAAACGTATATAAATTAGCATTACTGAGTAATAGTGCTAGTCAGATGTATGTACAGAGTTTTAGTATTAATATGTACAGTGATACAGATATAAGACACTATGGTAGTAAGTCATACTGGCCAGCAGTGTGACTAGTAAGAGTAGGTAAGGGATATACTGTACAGATATAGATTTAGTATCAACAAATATGTAAAAAGGATTATATACAGGTATGTACAGACAGATGTGGATCGATATATATATACGGTAAGAATACATATACAGCATTATTGTACATGCTATCGTACAGAGTTATATGGGTTATGTGCAGCAGAGTGATTTCCTTAACTAATAGTATAAATACCCCAGCAAGCATGAGTCCAGCTCAGCTGTCATGTTGTGTTACAACTTGACGTGAATAAGCCTTGCATTCAAACTGAATGTAAATTCTCCTGACATACAAAGACATTTACCTGACGTTTTGAAGATGCTGTTGTGAGTGTATTTACAGATATGCAGTTGTATCCTGACAGTAGCTTGCATTTGAAATCCTGACCTTATCTCACAACATGACAATGAAAGAACATTGGTCTAGAGACGGACAAAAACTTTCATTTAGACCCATACATTTTTGGGAGGTTGCTTGCAAGTCCTCTCCCAGCAGCACGGTCTCATCAGAAAACGTAAATAAAGTACTAATCGACCACAGGAAACAAGGTACTTAATGTATATTTATTTAAGTATATTTACGTTTTGTATCTGCAAAAGTCTAAAACAAACACCGCAACCGGGAGTCAGAACTGTCAGAACAGTTATGGTTAAGATATGAAGTTATGGTTAAGGTTCCATGGTTGTTGTCAGTTTGTGTACCCTGGTCCCTTTTTCTACTTTTTTGAAATATTTTGAGTGTGTGTGTGAGCACAGCGGTGTCTGTGTTTATTATTATTTCATGAAATTGGGTAAATATCTTAATTTTACATATATGTTCATTGTGTGAAAAGCTTATAATATGAAACACTCTAAAACAATAGTTATAGTGTTTAGTGCCTTCTTTACCCCTGGTCCCTTTTTCTACTCCCATCCACTTCCATGTTAATAAAACCGCTATAAAACCGCCATAAAACCGCAAGTCTAATTTTTATTTAATTTTTATCTCTAATCTCTAATTTTCACATCATATATCGATAAATAAACAGAATAATTACACCAGGCATTCAAAATACATACAATACATACCTTTTAGTAATAGATTAGTACTAACTGGTGCTTACTAACGCTTACTAACGGCTATTTCTGACCGCTATTTCTGACCGAAATAGTCAACCTTTCTTTTTTATAATGGCAGATTCTTATTCACAGGAATTTTGTCCCGTTTTGATATGCTGTAAAGTAGTGGAAAAAAATAATAGATATATGGTGAATATGGCGGTTTATCAGTTTTTTTTCAATAAAAACTGACGTGGTATCAAACAAACACTAATTTAAGTGGTTACATTTTTTTACAGATATCTTGAGAATAGGCTATGAATGTTAAACATGGGTAAAAAAAATTTTAAAATAGTAAACAGTTAAAATTATATGGCTTTAAACATGATGTATCATTTCATCTCTTAAGCCCAGTGAGCTCCACCATTGCTAGGGATGCACAGGGGTTTTAAGGTAACATTGTGGTTAAAGGGGAACTATCTTATAAATGGCCTTTTTGAGTGTTTAGCATTGTTTCCTAGCTATGTGAACTTATATTAATATGATCTATGTCTCAAAATTCTCATATTGGCGCATTCTTCCAATTCTCCTCTCACAATATTCACCCTCACTGAACTGAGTCGTTTGAAAATGTGCCTATATGTGATGTCAGAGAGACACCGCTGCATGTTAATGTTCAGGCGAAGACGACGCTCCGCAGTGGTTTAGGTGGCACCTGCACCTGCACCTGCGTCCCAGGCTCAAAACAGCTCGAGATCTTGAGGTAGAAAAATGCTGTTTTTGAGGACTTGATTAGAAATACAAAACAATGAATAAAAAAAATAT
>NW_028170046.1:15000-37492 GCF_963971535.1 Notolepis coatsorum
TAAGGGGTTAAGTGTCTTGCTTCGAC
The DNA here is from genome assembly GCF_963971535.1 of Notolepis coatsorum. Lineage (NCBI taxonomy): Eukaryota > Metazoa > Chordata > Actinopteri > Aulopiformes > Paralepididae > Notolepis > Notolepis coatsorum. Next base: position 15,027 of record NW_028170046.1, read on the forward strand.
ACTTCGATCAAACCGGGAATATTATATTATATTATTTATATTCAGCGCCAGCTATTAGCAATGCCACACTTTAAAAGATAGGAGTGCGTCACCTTGTTTGTATAACTATATTCTATATTATAGCTATGGATACAATACTATGGCCCATTTGACATCAACTATCTATCGTTAAATATGTGAAAAATAAAAATTAAATGCATCCATACTGTAACTGAGGGGTACAATTCCCTGACTGTATTGATAAGTATGGTATCAGTAAACCACTACCGCTTTATGTACTTTAACTACTGGCCATACAGTACACGATATCTAAATATGATGAACACTTTCCCACAATGAAATCGGTTCCAGACAAAGGTAATAATCAAATATTTAATGGAGCAAAAGGTACATATCGCTGCTGTCGGGACAAAACCTCATAACTCCAAAAACCCAACTTTTCAGCAGAGGAAAAAAACTAACACAGATTTGAGGGTGAATAGAGTTAGGAGGTTTAGACAGATGATCGGTTTAATGCTTTCCCATTGTTTAAACTTTGTAAAACCCACACACGCATATGGAGGATGATCTATGGAGTTGATTTATATAATAAAAAAAAAATTCAAAAAATGGAGTTATGAGGTTTTGTCCCGACAGCAGCGATATGATATTTACTATTACATTTATGATTTGAATGCACTTGTAAGGCAAATGAGTACTCGTAGGCAAATCAACACTGAATGTCCAATCTCTGGTTACGCAGGAAGCAAGTATACAACCTGGCTCTTAGGGAATTAGATCTATGGTACACTTAATGATATAACGGGATGTTCTGGAAGGGGTCCTCCCGGTTGTAAGCCGGTAGGGGGGGTAGGAGAGCCGTCGGTAGTAGACCGTCTGGTCAACGATATCTATGGAGACTTCAAGTACAGAAGACAGTGCAATAGACTCTTGATCCGCAGATGAATACACCTTGGTTCTCTTGTAGGCTGTAGCTCCACAATGAAGAAGAAGCTAGGCGACCTCAGTCTCTCTGAGCGCCGACTCAACTTGACTCCTCTCGGGGGTAAATCCAACACTCACAGGCGTCGGCGATTATCCGCTCCACAAATCACAGTACCAAAGCAAATATATATTCCAGCCGCATAGGGCTCAGCAGTCGTCGGGTAGGTAATCCAGTGTACATGTCCCTCGGTCCTCGTCTAGATCTCCTCGGATGAAGGCGCCATGTGGTCGGCCCAGCCTGGTTAAGACTCTAGATAACACGAGGAAGCGTTGGAGATGCTGGTCACTTTAGAACTCTAACCGCACGATGCACCATACACGATAGACTATTATTACTTAATAGAAATACGTCGCACTCGACGGTACAGTGCCAAACTGTGACAATTCAGCTATTAATTCGCACGAGGTCTCGATGCTATTCTAAGGCCAAACAGGCCATACTACACCGCACGTGGTATCGTGGGTGAGGCTTCACGTTCTGTTACTGAGTTGGATAGAAGGGTAAAGGACTAAGGGATTTCTACATTTACTTGCGCCATATTTATATGCACAGTGAACAAATAGTGCCACTCTCATTTCGGTAGCCGTATCCCTGAGCGGAGCCGGGGCTAGTACGGACATGTCTCGTCGGTACCTTTGAACTTGACGCCAGGGGCTGGTCCCCTGGCGCCTGGTCCTTTTGTCCAATAAGAGAATTAACTATTATGGGCTATAGTAGGCTAAAGGGATATTCCGTGTATATGTACAAGGAATATACAAGGGATATCAAACGATATACAAATACTATTCAATATATATCCATAAATACATATATATATTCGGTTTAATCTGATCCTTCGTAACAGCCGCCCCCTAATTAGTCCCACCTAATTAGCTAAGCAGAGACAGATTAACCGCACTGTCCACTACTCAATGTCTGCTGTGAGGGTCAGTCAGTTCACAAAGTCATGGGGTCATGGTCGTCATCGATAGTATCAGGGAGCCTTGGCAGTTCTATTAGCCTCGCCACGGGTCGGGTGTAGGTCCGCCCTTGGACGAGCACTTCAGCTGCTCGGACCTTTCCATCGGCACCGGTGATCACTTTGCTTACGCGGCCAGCCGGCCACATAGCTCGGGGTAGTGACTGGTCGATAATCATGACGACTGTTCCTTCTGTCAAATTGTCTCTCTCTTTCACCCATTTCTGGCGGGTCTGTAGAGACGGTAGGTAGTGGAGTAGGAAGCTGTTCCAAAACTTGTCAGCCAGTACTTGACTGTACCTCCACATTCTTCGGCCGTTAGCTTCTTCAGGCCTGTACATTGTCTGGCGTAGCGCGGGGTCCAGCCGCCCTATCAAGAGTGTGTTGGGGGTGACTGGGTCGACATCTGCTACATCACTTGAGACGTAACCGAGGGGCTTTGAGTTCAATACTCCCTCGATCTCCGTGAGGACTGTCATTAAGACTTCTTCCGCCACGGTCTGGGCCCCAAGCACGGCGTACAGGGCTGTCTTTATAGAACGTACTTCTCGTTCCCAAGTTCCACCGAAGTGAGGTGCGTTCGGGGGATTAAACTGGAAGTCAATCTGGGATGGAGCAAGGTGGGTCTTAAGTTCTGGGCCCATAGCTTGGAAGCTCTCTCTCAGCTCTCTTTCTCCGCCTTTGAAGTTTGTCCCGTGATCAGACAATAATGTAGACGGTTTTCCTTTCCGTGATGTGAATCTTCGGAAGGCCATAAGGAATGAGTCTGTGCTCATGGTTGGAAGGAGTTCGATATGTATCGCTCTGGTGGTCATGCATTTGAATACAATACCCCACCGCTTCTCGGTTCCTCTTCCTTTCTTTATATACAGCGGGCCGAAACAGTCCATACCGGTGGAGTGAAAAGGCTTGTCGCCGAGTCGGAGGCGACAGGGAGGTAGGTCAGCCATCCGGGGTATACTGGGCTGGGCTCGCCACTTACGACAGTCTAGACAGGTTCGCTGGAAGCGCCGCACTGCTTCTCTCCCTTGCAGTATCCAATAACGACGTCTGATCTCCGCGAAGACTCTCTCTGCCCCTGCGTGGTGCACATCCTCGTCGTATTTCTTTATGATCAGCTCTGTGACCTTGTGTCGGCTGTTCAAGACTATCGGGTACTTGACGTCATCCGGTAAGTCTGGGGCTCTCCGCAGACGACCACCCACTCTGATGAGACTATGGGCGTCGCTCTCGGGGGCTAGGTGGAGCAGTCTGCTGTCTGATGGGACAGGCTTTGCTCCCTGTAGACAGGCTAGCTCATCGGGGAACGAGTCTCTCTGGGCTCGTTGTAGTAGAAGAAGTTCTGCTTCTTCGTAGTCAGCTGCTGAAATGTCAGTCGTGGGCTGAACCTCTGGGTGGTGCCACAGAAATGTCTTTAGCTGCGCACTCTGTAGGGTGAGGCAATCGTCTATGTCGGGGTCTGTGGAGACGAGTGTGTTCAATCCACAGAACATAGGTTTCTTGTTTTCGGCCTCCTCTTTACTCGCCTCCCGTGGGGTGGGTGTAGGCCACTCTTCTTCGGGGAGCTTGAGAAACTCTGGTCCGTCACTGTAGAGGTTGTGACGGGTGAGGTCATCCAGGGACATTCCCCGGGTGATGACGTCATCTGGGTTGTGTTTGGTGTCCACATACCTCCAGCTCGCTACTTCTGTTAACTCTTGAATGACTCGGTGACTCTGACTCCAACGAAGACCTTGTATCTGCACGAATCAGACCGGATCCATGTGAGTACTGTCGTGGAGTCTGACCACAAGATTGTTCTTTGCACCGGGATGGTGAGTTCACGTTGGATTAACGTGGCGAGCTGCGCTCCTGCTAGGGCTGCGCAGAGCTCTAGACGCGGGATAGATTGTTGCTTTCGTGGGGCTATTCTTGAGCGAGCCAGGATGAAAGCAGTATGTATTTCTCCTCCCTCCTCTCGGGCACGCAAGTAGGCCACCGAACCGTAGGCTACTTCGGAGGCGTCGCTGAATACGTGCAGGTCCATCTTGCATGTCTCTGGCCTCACTGTGGGTGGGAAGTAGCTGCGGCGTATATTAACACCTGGGAGTGAGCGGAGTTCCGTCTCCCACTCTCTCCATGTGGATGCAAGGTGTTCGGGTATGGGATCGTCCCAGCCCTGGTCCTTGTCCCATAGCGCTCTTACAATCATCTTTGCCCTGGTGGTGTAAGGTAGAATACATCCCAACGGGTCATATTGTCTGGCGAGTGTTCTGTATACACTCCGTCTGGTGGTCGGTATTGCCGTCGACCTTCCCTGCTCCTTGGTCAGGGGTTTGTGTCTATAATGGAGCGAGTCTGTTTTGAAGCGCCAGACTAGTCCTAGTGTCATTTCTTGGGCTTCTCCTGGGATGGTCGCCATCCAGGTGTCGCTGCTCGCTGCCTTGTCCTCGGGGGAGAGGCTGCGCAATACTTGCGGGTCGCTGCTGGCCCACTGCCTGAGATCAAAGCCGCCTTTGATCAGGGAGGCGCGGAGCTTGAGTAGAAGAGCCTCGGCTTCTTCTGGCGTCGAGACGCTTTGTAAACAGTTGTCCACGTAGAAACTATTTGTCACACTTTGTCGGACCTCTTCATCTGCTGCTGGGTCCTCTGCGACGTGTTTTTGTAGTGCAAACGTAGCACAGCATGGGCTGCATGTGGTTCCGAAAGGGAGGACTTCCCATTGATAGATGGCTGGGTGCTCATCTCCGATCCTCTCTCTCCATAGGAACCGCAGCAGGGGCTTGTCCTCCTCCACTAGTCTCACCTGCAGGAACATCCCTTTGATGTCGCCGCTGATAGCCACCTTGTCCTGGCGGAAGCGTAGTTTGTGATCCGATCTGGTAGCTGCAGTTAAACACAATACGATCCTTGCCGTTGTGGTGGACCTTGTGGTGCGGCACGTACCATGATTCGGTCGTCTGATCGGCCTCTTTAATGTAAATTTTCTTTATGTGTCCCGCTGTGATTAGCTTGTTAATCTCAGCGCAGTACACAGCCTCTTGAGCGGGGTCTTTGGCTAGGCGCCGCTCTGTGTTCAATAGATACCGCTCCGTCGCCTCTTTTGTGGCGTAAAAGGTGGGCATTCCCTCTCGCCTCAGGAGTGGAGTTGCGTATCTCATCACTCCGTTGACGTTGACTCTCTTTGTCCCTTGCTCGAGGAGGGCTATAGCGTAGATGTCGTCCTTAGAACGAATGTCTTTCTTTTCGTTCTTAAAGGGCATTGTCTCTAGTGTCCATAGCCTCTCGACATGCTGCAGGAGTGTGGTGTCTTCTTCTGTCGCTCTGGAGTGGAGGCAGCTAGTGGCTGCTGTTCGGTTAAGAGACTTGGCGAGGGGGCCTTGTAATGTCCATCCTAGGCGGGTCTCGATTGCTGCAGGACAACCTCTGGGTCCTGTATGGACCCGGTCTATCGGGACTATGAGGTCTGCATGGTCGGAGCCTATCAGCAGGGTCGGGGTGGCACCGTCTATGAGCGGGATAGGGAGTTGACGCAGGTGCACATATTTATCCATCAGCTTGGCGATGGGGTAGGTGTACTGCGATAGTCCTATTTCTTGGCTGGTGAAAGCATTAGTAATCCTATACCGTCTCTCTGGCTGCCCGCTTGCTGCGATAGTGAAGGAGACATTCTCGCCCTTTATCGTCTTTAGATCTCTTCTTATTGTCCGAATCGTCATCTGGTTCTCGCTCCCCCGCAGCCCCAGCTGGGCCGCAGCGGACGTGAGGAGAAGGGTCTTCTCTGACCCGTCATCAAGGACGGCGTAAGTGTCCATGACCTTATCTTGGTAACTCAGTGTTACGCGGACCACCTTTAAGAGCACCTGGGCGCCGCTGCTGCTAGCGGGGTCAATGTACATAACACTTGCCTTTGTGCTGCTGGATGGTGCAGGCTTTCTTCTGTTACTGTCGTGTAGGACATCTAGGTGGGCTCCGTCACACCGACTACACCTCTTCTTGAGGCGGCACTCGGCTGCCATGTGACTGCGCGCACATCGGTAACAGCGCCTGTTGGACTTTATCCATTGACTCACTTCTTCAGCGGTCATCTTCTTGAACAGGTCACATTGTGACAACCAGTGTTCCTTTTCGCAGTACGGGCACACCATCTTCCACTTCTCTTTCATCGAGGGGGTACTGTGGTTCTTGCTGCTCGGTACTGATTCTGATTGGTGCATGACAGTCACCGATCTTCGGCCATCGTTTGCTCTCCTAGGTCCCTCTCTGGAGCTTGGTGTGCTCCGCACGAACGTATCCAACCGTAGGCTGCTGACTTCTCTCGCCAGGAAGTCGGCTAGGTCTAGGAGGGATGGCTCGGGACCGTTAGGATCACGGTGGTCTCTTTGCCGCCTGAAGCGCTCCTGTCGGGCGGGCGGCAGCTTCTCTAAAATCCTCTCGACGTTCGAGTTTGCGTATAGTTCGTGCATACCCTTTTCTCGTTGCGCCCCCAGCATCCCTACCAGGGATTGTACTTTGATAGACAGGTCGTCTAGTGAGCGATTGTCTGTTGCTGGGGGTAGGCGGTCAATATGCCTTATCTCTTGTATTACGTAATCCCATATACGTCCATATCTTTGGTCTAGTGCTGCTAGAGCCGCTGTGTATGGGGTAGTAGAGGTGGCATAGGCCAGCGCTATGTTGTGCGCTCTGGGCACTTTCAGGTGCTTCAATAGGATAGCATACTTGTGGCGTTCATCAGCTACATCCACCATCATTGTCTCTAAGCACATCCGTAGCTCCGTGTACTGTGCTCGGTTCTCATGGGTGAAATCTGGAAACGTCGGTGTGCCAATGTATGACGCCATGGATGGCTGGCACATCGGTGAGCGTTGGAAGAGAGGCCTCCTGGGCGAGTCTCCTCTTACGCCTCTCGGTGGGCTGGTACCGGCAGGGTACCATGGCCCGCTGGTCCAGGTACTATTCCTTGGGACTGGTCGTGCGTCATGCTCACCCGTGAATAGAGTCGGGGGTCTGTAGCGCAGAGCCGCGGGGGTATAGCCTGGGCTGTACTGGACCTCCTGGTCCTGTGGAGTAATGTGCTGCTGTCGGGCTTGACTCTCCTCTTCTCCCTCTTCTTCCTCTGTCAGGTCTTCTATATCCTGTAGTCGTCTATTTAGCCTCTCCGCGGTGTACGCCGTTCCTTCCTTGTAGCTGGGTCTCACTGGGACCAGTCGGGGAAGGAGTTCGGAGGGGGGTATAGGCTCTCTCTGGTGGTCGGGCTCAGGGTCGCTTAATCGGTTAGGGGAGGGTGCCCTTGACCCGTGTCTTGACGAGGCCCTGGAACCCCTTGTGGAGGGAGGGGGTGTTGCCCTGGCGATCAGTTGCTCCATTAGCTGCGCTTGTAGTCTGTCGCGCTCGGCTTCGCGCTTGGTGAGATCTGCTTCTCTTTGGGCACCGGCAGCGGCACGCTGGGTGTCGGCCCGGTCTCTTGCCATATTCTCTTCCGTCTGAAGGCGTCTCATCTCCAGACGTATGCGCTCTTCGTCGCTCCATTGCTGCGCTTGTAGTCTGTCGCGCTCGCTAAGCATCTGTGCTTGGAGTTGTTCGCGCTTGCTAAGCGTCTGTGCTTGGAGTCGATCGCGCTCCGTAGAGGCTGCTAGGCTGGCGAGGAACGCCTGTGCCAGCATCCTGTCCGCCTCGCTGGGGGAAGACGCTGGTTGAGGTGATCCGCTCCTGGCAGTACTCGTTGGGGATGCGTTTCCCTGCGGGGAGTCCTGGAGCTCTATCTCCTCGGCGCTCTCCTCATCTTGTTCCGTGCAGAGTTCCATCTCTGGAGGGTTGTCTTCCTCCCGGAGCTCTTCGGGGACTACTTCTTCAGTCTTGGCGGGGGGTAAAGTCGTGTCAGTTCCCTCCTGGTCCCCACCGTGAGCTTGGTCAGTTACATTAGAACCCACTAGGGCCTCTGTGGTCGGGGTATCCTGGTTGATAGGGTCGGACATAATTTTACTTTCTACTTTTACCGCGTTTACCGTTTGTAGAAGGCTAGGTAGTATACTGGCAGCGTAATCCTCTAAGTACTGAGGTGGCTGCCGTCTACGCTGCGGGCGTTCTACTTTAGGAGGACCGTTTCGTGGAGTGTTCATCATAGGCCGTTTCAATATTAATACCACTATATTAATATTACACTAATTACTCTCCGGCTCGAAGGACCAATTGTAATTGAGGGGTACAATTCCCTGACTGTATTGATAAGTATGGTATCAGTAAACCACTACCGCTTTATGTACTTTAACTACTGGCCATACAGTACACGATATCTAAATATGATGAACACTTTCCCACAATGAAATCGGTTCCAGACAAAGGTAATAATCAAATATTTAATGGAGCAAAAGGTACATATGATATTTACTATTACATTTATGATTTGAATGCACTTGTAAGGCAAATGAGTACTCGTAGGCAAATCAACACTGAATGTCCAATCTCTGGTTACGCAGGAAGCAAGTATACAACCTGGCTCTTAGGGAATTAGATCTATGGTACACTTAATGATATAGCGGGATGTTCTGGAAGGGGTCCTCCCGGTTGTAAGCCGGTAGGGGGGGTAGGAGAGCCGTCGGTAGTAGACCGTCTGGTCAACGATATCTATGGAGACTTCAAGTACAGAAGACAGTGCAATAGACTCTTGATCCGCAGATGAATACACCTTGGTTCTCTTGTAGGCTGTAGCTCCACAATGAAGAAGAAGCTAGGCGACCTCAGTCTCTCTGAGCGCCGACTCAACTTGACTCCTCTCGGGGGTAAATCCAACACTCACAGGCGTCGGCGATTATCCGCTCCACAAATCACAGTACCAAAGCAAATATATATTCCAGACGCATAGGGCTCAGCAGTCGTCGGGTAGGTAATCCAGTGTACATGTCCCTCGGTCCTCGTCTAGATCTCCTCGGATGAAGGCGCCATGTGGTCGGCCCAGCCTGGTTAAGACTCTAGATAACACGAGGAAGCGTTGGAGATGCTGGTCACTTTAGAACTCTAACCGCACAATGCACCATACACGATAGACTATTATTACTTAATAGAAATACGTCGCACTCGACGGTACAGTGCCAAACTCTGACAATTCAGCTATTAATTCGCACGAGGTCTCGATGCTATTCTAAGGCCAAACAGGCCATACTACACCGCACGTGGTATCGTGGGTGAGGCTTCACGTTCTGTTACTGAGTTGGATAGAAGGGTAAAGGACTAAGGGATTTCTACATTTACTTGCACCATATTTATATGCACGGTGAACAAATAGTGCCACTCTCATTTCGGTAGCCGTATCCCTGAGCGGAGCCGGGGCTAGTACGGACATGTCTCGTCGGTACCTTTGAACTTGACACCAGGGGCTGGTCCCCTGGCGCCTGGTCCTTTTGTCCAATAAGAGAATGAACTATTATGGGCTATAGTAGGCTAAAGGGATATTCCGTGTATATGTACAAGGAATATACAAGGGATATCAAACGATATACAAATACTATTCAATATATATCCATAAATACATATATATATTCGGTTTAATCTGATCCTTCGTAACACATACGTTCCCGTGTTATACGGTGGTGAATATAAGTATAGTTTTAGAGTGGTCTGGGGTCATTCCCGAAAGGCTGAGTTATAGCCTCATACGTGAATTCTACTGTAAGTGTTGCCGTTTCTTGCCTGGACACGCTACTATTCCCAAATCAAATCTATATAATAGGTATTATGTTTCATCATGAATGCATGAAAGGGGGGGGGGGGGGGGGTCATTTCTGATTATTTGATTGCCAGTAATGGCATTCATATTGAACACTAAAAACGTTGATCAGCTCGATCGGTATAAAAGCATTGCACGATCAAGACAGAATTGACGTCAGATAGTCCTTACCTGTGATCGGGAGTATTCCAAAAATAATATTCCAATTGTTTGATCGCCATCTGGTCCATTTGGTCCATGACATAACCCACCACAACATATGGATCGGGAGCATTTGACGCGCTTCAATGCAACCGGGAGAACCGCTCGACTGGCCCAACCCAGAAAACTGCGCCCGGAAACATTTGACCATTGCACAGGCCAAGATATAAGGTTCCAAAGGGTGCTCGATATGCCGTCTAGCTGGATGTGGCCGGTATTGCACTTTGGCGATCTCAGACTCATTCCCTATGGTAACACCAAGGTCCCTGGATGAATAATGAATAAAAATATTGAATAAAAGAATAAACGACCAAAACCCGAGATATCTCGGGTCTGGCAGCCAACAGACCGAGTTAACCCGACTTATCTCGGGTTTGGCAATTAAAGAGTTAAGGACACTTCGATCAAACCGGGAATATTATATTATATTACGTTATATGATATGATATTATATTACATTACATTACATTATATTATATTTCATTATATTATATTATATTAAATTACATGATATTATATATTATATGATATGATATTATATTATATTATATTACATTATATTGTACTATATGACATTACATTATATGATATTACATTACATTATATTATATTACATTAAAGGTCCCGTGTCTTATAAATGCCCTTTTCCAGTGTTTAGCATTGTAGCAATGGGGGTTTGTATCAATGGGTCTGTGTCTCTAATTCTCCTTTTGGCGGATTGCTCTAATTCAGTTGAGACAATATCCTCCCCCAGTGAACTACGCTATTCTGATTTGACTGTTTTGCTGACGTGAATAAGGCACTGATCTGCAGTAACGCCCCCTCTATGGTTGTAGCGCAACCATTCGCTCAACAACAGAGCGAGTGGAAATACCACATTTCCTCAAGCGGGTGGGTGCCGACAGAGAGAGGCAGAGAACGAGCGAGAGAGAGAGAGAGGGAGAGAGAGATAGAGAGGGAGAGAGAGAGATAGAGAGGGAAAGAGAGAGAGAGAGGGACAGAAGCGTCTCTCTCTCGGGGAAGCACACACGCATTTACACACAACCTCGACTGGCGCCCGTATTCCGATCCATGCAATAATATTCACAGGGGTATATATTGTCATTTGAAACAAGAAATGCATTGTCCCATGGGATTATGACCCCCCACAGCGAAATTAATTAGTATCCCCCTCCTCTATCTCTCTATCTCTCTCTGTCTGCCTGGCTGCCTCTGTCTGCCTCTGTCTGACTGTGGGTGACTGTCACTCAAAGCGCTTATGGGCGGAGCCCAGCCCAAAACAGCTTGAAATCTTCAAGTGGAAAAATGCTGCTTTAGAATACTTGATTAGAAATACAAAACAATGAATTATTTTGAAAAAAAACTTTACAGATGTGTTCCATAGACTCACAGGAATTGTGTAAAGTTGCCCAAATAGTGAAAGGAATAGCAAGACATGTCCCCTTTAATTATATGATATTATATTACATTATATTATATTACATTATATTATATTATATTACATTAATTATATGATATTATATTACATCATATTGTATTATGTTATATGACATTACATTATATTATATTACATTAATTATATGATATTATATTACATTATATGATATTACATTATAGTATATTATATTACATGAATTATATGATATTATATTACATTATGATATTACATTACATGATATTATATTATATTATATTACATTATATGATATGATATGATATTATATTACATTACATTACATTACATTATATTGTATTATATTGTATTATATTATAAGTGTCTTGCTCAAAAACCAGGGCCCTCATTCATCAACGTGTGCGTAGAACATGTTCTATTTCCAGTGGTGCGTTATTGAAATCATCTGGGGTGACACGCACCACTTGCACGCGCGCTCCCGGCGCGTGCGCGCGCTCCCGCGAATGCGCATTTAATGTCCCCTCGCTTGGGCACAGACTAAAGACAGTGCCTAATTGCCTCTACGAATGGAATGTAACACGTCTTCACAACAAGTTAGGTGTGAATGTGTCTGAGAACGTATTTAACACACCTGACGACCGGCGCTATTGATATGCAAATAGCGAGTGTTACAAAGGGTCAGATTAAACCGAATATATATATTTATTGCCTGAGATCCCATGTATAATATTTGTATATCGTTTGATATCCCCTGTATATTCCTTGTACAATATGCACTGAATATCCCTTTAGTCTAGCAGGACGGACCATGGTATTCGTTCCCCTATTGGAAGCGATCCCCTGGCGCCAGGTACCGAGTAAAGCCTTACCCCCTCGAGCTGACTTGAAAGCTGCCGCCAGGACTTGCCCAAACATGCCCCCTTTCGCCCACGGCTACGAGACCGAGAGGCGACAGAAATGAGATAGGCACTATTTGTCCGCCGTGGATATATATATGGCGCAAGAAATGTAGAACCCCCCTTGCAGTTCCTTTTCAGTTCGCCTTCAGTTCAGTCTGGTTCAGTTACCGAGTAAAGCCTTACCCACTACGCAACGTGCGGTACAGCAGGGCTCGTATCGCCCCAAATAGTCTCGTGTTATCCTAAATACGTCTGTTTGTCGTATCGTTCTCTATTCATTAGTAAACCTTCATTACGAGTCAAAGACCACGTGGAGTGAGTAATTGTGCGTCGACATAGAGCACTTATTGCCCGTGCTAATAGCATAGTAACGTCAAGTCCAACCGTGCATTACCGCACCGGAGGATTTACACCGGAGCAGCAGCACCACGGGGGATTTACACCCGCCCGCAGTGCCACTCTCCGGGCAAGGATTATTATTCTTCATTCGTCACCACGCTGCTGGAAGCAGAGAACCGACTACCCCACTGCTACTGTGGGATCCACGTGCCCGTGGGGACAACATTCAAGCCAGTCTCTGTCGAACCAGAGGCTCCACGGCTTCTACCTTCACCTGCAAGGCGCGCACCCTGGGATCAGGCTGCCTCTCCCCGCTGACCACACAGGGGTGACATCACCTCTTTGAACCCTGGACTTGCATAGAGCTTTGCCTCCCTCTGCTGGCTTACAACCGGTAGTACACCCTTTCCCAGAAGATCCCTATATAATTACTTAATATTCACTATTGATCTGACTGCACATTCTATTTGCCTTATAAGCGCATCTAAGTAATGTAACCATATTCCCTTTTATGTAATAAATATTCTAACCGAGTATTCTGTGTGGAAAACCGTGTTCTTGTTGGAGTGTTCTGATCTAATAATACTTATGTACAGTATTGGCCAGAAGTACATAGACGGTAGTGATTAATGATATCAGTACTTGATTAATACAGTCAGGGAATTGTACCCCTCAGTTACAGCGAGTGAGCTTGCACACCGTGCTACCCCGTCCCATGAACAACGCATGCCTGTCTATTTCCACACGTAAGCACAGAATTTAGAATGAGTGTACGCACAGGGAAGTCGGGATTCATCACACGTGCGTACGCAGGTTCTACGCACACCTGTCATGATGAATATGACTTTGATCCTACGTTTGAGCTGGTGCACTGTTTTAAGTATTTGCATACCAGAAACGCCCCGATTAACCATATACGGTAATGGAATACACCCATGAAATGTGGAAAAATGGACTAAGCCGAGGGAAGCGTGTCATGAGACAGGCTGACAGACGTGTACACTTACGGTGATGTCGGATATGATATCTATTAACCATTATAATTGTTAGACTAGAAGTCTTTATTTGTCATGCAGTTTAACACACACACGTGAGATGGGCGACCCACAGGAACACACACACACATGCACTGAGTCGCCGATGAAATGTCTCTCTGCACTTTTCCCATCCCGTTGTCCTTCCCCCCATGGGCAGCCGGGAGCAGATAGGGCGTCAACGTGAGCCGCGCCCCGGGGACCAATCCAAGTGCTCCTGTCCGTCTTCGTCAAGGACGCCACAGCGTTAGCGATCTGTTGTGCATGTTTTTCCATTGGGTTTATCTTATCAGGGGGGAAACCCTTGCGAGCACGGGGAGAACATGCAAACTCCACACAGAAAGGCCTGGGATATACCCCACCTGAGTACCTGGCATCATGGAAACCTGGTCCCCAAGTGGGAATCGAACCCTGGACCTTCTTGCTGTGAGGCGACAGTGTTAACCACTACACCACCTGCCTGGGCAGCGCAAACACTAATAAATACCGCGCTGGAATATGACTGCCTTTTCCCGTGTTGTTTGATTAATACCCAGGGATTAAAGTTCTCCTCAATTTTATTCCAAATCGCGATGGATCTCCCGTCAATTCTCTACCTGCTGCATATGATTTCTAGAGGCATACTACAATCTATTTTGATGTCAGTATTGGGTAGCCTATATGAACAATAATACGAGAGCATATACAAGAACAATGAATCTTACTGCCATGTATGATGTAGCAGATACGCCATGTGTAGCCTGCCTATATGTGATCAATACAAACATGAACTTGAATTCCATCATGTCTGTGTGCGGGTCACTGCGGGAACTCACAAGGCTGTTGTCACAATGTAAATAAGAACGTGCACTGAAAAGTTACAGTATGTAGTTGGTTGATTATTTGTATGACAGTCAGTAAACCCTTGCAAAAAGTATCCGTTTTATTTAATGAATTGAAAACATTCAGCATCGCCTTCCTCCCGGCATCCAGCAATAACATGTATCAGGCAAATGCGCATCGCAACATTGACTGAGTGGAATCCCTTTCTATTCACATAACTGCATTTGTGATGGAGCTTTGACAGCTACAGTAACAGTCTATTGCTCGATCCATCTCCAATATCACGATGGACCGTGCCGGTGGCAAAGACCCGAGGATGGAGAGGATCTTGAATGAATTCCATCATCATATATATATGTTGTGTGTCTGTCCACTATGTCTGTTACTTTGTTATTCCCCCCCCCCCCCCTATCTATGTAAAGCGACCTTGGGTCTCTTGAAAGGCGCTATATAAAATGAAGCTATTATTATTATTGTTATTATTATTATCATCACATCTGTGCGGGAGCTCACAAATAGACTGTTAGTCTCAGTGAAGTTTCAACGGAGGTCATCTATTCTAACCAACAAATTGAAGTAGAAAGCATTTCGTGACCAATCTTATTTGGAAACATGACACACAAAATAATTTGCTTTTTATTTGAAACAATATCTAATCGCGTTTGGAGGTTGGTGTTTTGCGTCTGCCCCCCCGTGCCAAACAAGCAGGCCAACCTCTTGTTCGCGTGTGAGCCCGTTATAATTACACTACTGTCGCTATTTTACAATGAACTATAATGAATTACGGGTCATACAGAAGTTGAACACTAATGCACGGAAGCTTATTTCCGCCTTGAAACTAATGCAGAACTGAGGAGTGCACGCGTAGTAACGATATTCTACCACTGGGCGTCAGCTAAGTGTGCTCTGACCTGTGCGTAGACGTACAAAAGCACGGAGTCAAGTTCAAGTTGAAATTGATGAATCCCACTCTTTGCTTAGAAATGATCGTACGCCCGGGGTTGTCACCAGCTTGGCTGGCCGTCTGCACTAATACAATTGGCTGTATTAGAGGGTGGGAGAAGCTGGCGGGGTGGGTCCGGGTCGTTGTAAACAGCGACTCCTACAGTTCGGTCGGGGCGCCTGCTAAGCGCGGAGAGGACTCGAGGGGGATAGTGTGGTCCTCCCACACGCTACGCCCTCTCGATGAGAATCCGCGCTGCCAGGTGAAAAGAAGCGGTGATTGGCTGGACGTGTGTCGGAGGAAGCACGTGGTAGCCTCCACTCTCCCAGATGATCTGACTGTGGGGGGTAAGTGCGCAGCGACCAGGAAGGGACTGGGAATTGGCATACGACTAACATTGGGATGGGAGAAAATCGGAGGAAAATGGAGGGGGAAAAAGACCAAAAAAAAAAAAAAAAAAATGATCGTACGCACAGGGTAAGCACAAATCTGTGCGTAGAACACGTTGATGAATGAGGGCCCTGGAACCTTCTGATTACCAGGCGACCGCTCTGCCTCCTGAGCCACTGTCGCCCGAGGCCTGAGGCAGCCACATCCAGACACTATTCCGTTCTTACAGATGAGACCTACTGTACAACTGGGCCTCAAACAGCAACAACTCTCCCATGAAAGGCCACGGGGTCAGGCCTCCCCGCTGACCCCCTTATGGGGGAGCTAATCATGCAAGCAGCGAGGGTCCCAGGAACATGTGCTATTATCTGCAAACACAAATCTTTATGCAACACTAACCCATCCATTCTACATTCACTCCATACACATCCACATCACTTTAAACATTCACCTTTAACATTCACTTTAGACACTTTAAACACTTAACACTACACCATGTTTTATCGATTTTATCTAAATGGTAAATGGCTGCATTTATATAGCTCTTTTATCCAAAGCACTTTACACTGTGTTCCTCACATTTTACCAGTTCACTCAAATATTCACACACCGTTCAGCCTGTGAAAAAACACAAAACAGTGAGTTCAGCCTGTGAAAAAACACAAATCAGTGAGCTCAGCCTGTGAAAAGTGTAAAACACAAATCAGTGCGCTCAGCCTGTGTAACACAAATCAGTGAGCTCAGCCTGTATAAAAACACAAATCAGTGCGCTCAGCCTGTATAAAAACACAAATCAGTGAGCTCAGCCTGTGTAAAAACACAAATCAGTGAGCTCAGCCTGTGTAAAAACACAAATCAGTGAGTTCAGCCTGTGTGAAAACACAAATCAGTGAGTTCAGCCTGTATAAAAACACAAATCAGTGAGTTCAGCCTGTGTGAAAACACAAATCAGTGAGTTCAGCCTGTGTGAAAACACAAATCAGTGAGCTCAGTCTGTGTGAAAACACAAATCAGTGAGCTCAGTCTGTGTAGAAGCACAAATCAGTGAGCTCAGCCTGTGTAGAAACACAAATCAGTGAGTTCAGCATGTGTTAAAAACACAAATCAGTGCGCTCAGTCTGTGTGAAAACACAAATCAGTGAGTTCAGCTTGTGTAAAAACACAAATCAGTGAGTTCAGCCTGTGTAGAAACACAAATCAGTGAGTTCAGCCTGTGTAAAAACACAAATCAGTGAGTTCAGCCTGTGTAGAAACACAAATCAGTGAGTTCAGCCTGTGTAAAAACACAAATCAGTGAGTTCAGCCTGTGTAAAAACACAAATCAGTGCGCTCAGCCTGTATAAAAACATGAATCAGTGTGATCAGCCAAGTTAAAAACACAAATCAGTGCGTTCAGCCTGTGTAAAATCACAAATCAGTGCACTCAGTCTGTGTAAAAAGTAAACACAAATCAGTGTGATCATCCAGTGTAAAACACAAATCAGTGTGATCAGCCAAGTTAAAAACACAAATCAGTGCACTGCACTCAGCCTGTGTAAAAAAAAAAAGCAAAACAAGCTAGCTTCTCCACGAATCGCATGACCACCCGCATTTCACTGTATGCCCTGGTATGTATGTGACAAATAAACCTCTTGAATCTTGAATCTTGAAGAGGACTATAACAAGCAGACCAGTTCTGGGCTTGTTTGTTTAGACAGGACAGAAAGTGGTCTATGTTATTGCTCTCTACAAAGTGAAAGCTGCAGACCACTGACCACCGGCAAACAGATACCGCTCTTGAAGCAAACAAGGACATCACTCTTTCTTTCTTTCCTCCGAAAGGAAACACAAACTACCTCTTGTTCCACATGAAGAACCAAGATATATACGTAGGCTATTATTATTTGGTACATTTATTCACGAGAACACAATGCAAGGGAAGCTAGATATTATCTTGTCATGCTGCAACAGCGAGCACTGGATCCACTGAGGGAATGGAGGGGGAGAGGGTTCCTGCAGCTACTGTGTATATAGGCACAGAACTTATATAACCACCGGAGCTAGTTAGATCAAATAGTACTAAATAGTGAATATAGGGATGTCTGACCAAGTGTGTCTGACTCTTAACCACCAAAACCTGCACGGACTACAACATATGACGTATATCATGCCAGAAAGACAAACGTCTTTCTCTGGTCTGCATCCCCTTAACAATTGTGTGTATTGAGCCGTACTGTATTGTACCCATTCTGCAATCTGTTAAATAAAGTTTTCATTCATTCATTCATTCATTCATTCATTCATTCATTCATTCATTCATTCATTCATTAATTTCATTCATTGTGTATACTGCACCTTGTGTGTACTGTTTACTTTTACTTTTACTCATAGTATATATTCAGATGGGTCTTGGACTTCCTGATGGTCAGACCCCAGGTGGTGAGAGCAGGCAACTGCACCTCCTCATCCATCACCCTCAACATAGGGCCCCCCCAGGGCTGTGTTCTGAGTCCCCTCCTCTACTCCCTGTACACACACGACTGTGTGGCTCAGCGGAGTAGCAATACAATCATCAAATTTGCTGACGACACAGTGGTGGTGGGCCTGATCTCTGCCAACGACGAGAGGGCCTACCTGGAAGAGGTCAAGGTCCTGGCGGGATGGTGCCAGGAAAACAGCCTCTCCCTGAACGTCAGCAAAACAAAGGAGATGATTGTGGACTTCAGGAGGTCGGGGGTCAAGGACTACAGCCCCCTCAGCATCGACGGGGCACCGGTAGAGAGAGTCAACAGCTTTAAGTACCTCGGAGCCTACATATCCGAGGACTTGACATGGACCACACACATTGACAGTGTTGTGAAGAAGGCACGACAACGCCTCTACTTCCTCAGGCGCCTAAGGAAGTTCCAAGTCAGTCAGAAGATCCTTAAGAACTTCTACTCATGTACAATAGAGAGCATCCTGACTGGCAACATCACCTCCTGGTTTGGGAATAGCACTGCACAAGACCGAAGCAGACTACAAAGAGTGACACGTTCAGCCGAACGCACAATTGGAGGGGGGCTCCCCACCCTCCAGAACATTTACAACAAGCGTTGCAGGGGCAAGGCTAAGAGAATCATTAAAGACTCCAGTCACCCGAACAACTGCCTCTTTGAACTGCTGCGGTCAGGCAAGCGATACCGGAGTCTCAAGGCGAGCACAGAAAGACTCAGAAGAAGCTTCTATCCCCAGGCCATCAGGCTGCTAAACGAACAATGAACACTACACAACAACAACCATCAAACGCACATAGCACACACATCCACACGCACACACTCACTTTAAAAAAACACACTGTAGCACCCACTCCACACACTTTATAGCACACACTCACTTTAAACAAACACACTGTAGCACCCACTCCCCACACTTTATATTTATTGATGAAGGATTGCACTACAACTCGTACACCTTACTGTAAATTGTACCTAAATTGTACCTCATCCCATTTCTGCTTTGCACTATATAGTACTGTACATTAGTACACTGCATAGTATTGTATATTATATGGTAACTCAGTTACGTCTATTCTGTATCGAACATTGTACATATGTCTATACTGAACACTGTGACCTCATTTTCTACTTCTAAATTACATGCTATACTATGTTATTTGATACTATCTTGTCTAGCACAGTCTCTGGAGCGTAACAGTAAGAAGCATTTTGTATGAAAGTATTCTGTACTTCTGTATGACAACTATTAAAGAAACTTGAAACTTGAAACTTGATCCAAAGTCTGTATTGCCTATATTTATTGCAACGTATAACTGATGGGGCATACACAGACCATCATCTGCACCTTTGTTTACACTGTTTATTTTTCTCGTATTTTTATATTCAGAGTTAATTATATTGTTTATACTGTTTATTTTCCTCATATTTCTATATTCAGATCAAATTGTATTGCCTATATTTATGTTTTTTAAATATTACCCTGCCAATACCGGTACCTCCCCTCCCCCATCCGGCTATGGTGCCCAAATGTCCCCAAGGGGATCAATAAAGGAATATGTTATGTTATATTACATTACATTACATTATATTGTATTTTATTACATTATAATATATTACATTACATTACATTACAGTGTAGTGTAGTGTAGTGTAGTGTAGTGTATTGTAGTATAGTATAGTATAGTATAGTATAGTATATTATATTATATTATAGTATAGTATAGTATAGTATAGTATAGTATAGTATAGTATATTATAGTATATTATATTATATTATATTATATTATATTATATTATATTATATTATATTATATTATATTATATTATATTATATTATATTATATTATATCCCTGCAGCATGATGTACTGTATAGGCACAGAACTTGAACAACTGGAGCTATTCAGATCTTGTACTGTGTACGCATCATCTCGTGCAGGTCCGTCACTCTTCCACTGAGCTCTCTATGCCGTTATGTCATATAGTGCACAAACAAGCCTGCTCCACTCCCGTCCATGTCACTATGCAGTCCAAGTAATGTCATCTGTAAACAGAGTCTAATTAGGCAGTAAAACATTATGTGTACATATACTGTACATGTGCACGCACACGCACACACACACACACACACACACACACACACACACACGCACGCACGCACGCGCACACACACACACACACACACACACACACACACACACACACACACACACACACACACACACACACACACACACACACACACACACACACACACACACACACACACACACACACACACACACACACACACACACACACACGCACACACACACACACACTGCTCATCATCCACCCAGCTCAGTGTCCATCCATACAGGGAACTGGACAATTACTGGAAGCGCTGATGACTCTGGAGAGCAGAGGACAGTGTGAGGTCATGTTCTCTCCCTATAGGATGCTGTGTCTCCGGGGAAACGTAATCCCCTCGGGAGATAAGGACAAAACAAACTGGAGACCGGGCTTAGAGGAGTGCAATTATACTCTGAGATGCATTCAATGTTTTGTTGTCATACTTGGGCGCAGTAAGCCTGTGTTGATCTAGTCTACTAAGGTGAGGGGCAGTAAGGCTGTAAATGGTAAATGGCTGCTTTTTTATATAACAGCTTTTGTCCAAAGCGCTTTACAATTTGTTCCTCACATTTTACCCATTCACTCACACATTCACACACCGACGGCGGAGGCAACCATGCAAGGTGCCAACCTGCTCATCGGGAGCAATTAGTGGTTTAAAGTGTCTTGCTCAAGGACACATCGACACGCTGCCCGGGAGGAGCGGGAATCGAACCGAGAACCTCCGGATTGCCAGAACGACTAGTCTACCTCCCAAGCCACTGTCACCCCCCTCCGCTTATAGCTTATCCGCAACAGTAAGTGACTTCCGGGGTAGGCCTGATTGGCCCCGACAGGCACGTGACGCGCAACTTTCTCTGCCGCGCGGCACGCTCCGCGGAGCGGAGCGGCAGAGCTTGCGGAATGATGTAACCGTCCAAATCCGCTATGACTCTCATTTGGCGCTTCAGCTCACCTGGCAGACAGCTCTCAGCAGCCTCGTTGCGCGTCCTGAGTTTGCCGCGTCACGTGCCTGTCGGGGCCAATCAGGCCTACCCCGGAAGTCACTTACTGTTGCGGAACAGTTACAGGCCCCCCCTCCCCCCCCCCCTCCCCCGCTGTGTTGCTCTAGTCTACAAAGGGGGGCAGTAAATCGGAACACGTTGGTTTTAGTTGTATGAATAAAAAGCATAATTTGTTTTAACTCTCTAAAAAACTCTCTCACTTGATGTTTCCAGTTCAGCACCTTGGTTGAAGGACGAAGTTGCGACAGATCTTTTGTTTCTCTTATCACACTTAAAATCATCCACTACCTAACCACGCGGCCCACTCATTTGATGTTGTGACATCAATGTTTTAGTGGGTGTCACGGGTCGATACCATCGACAAAACACTGATGAACATCTGATAGCCTCTGTTGTACAGCGGTGAAGTGTTAGTTAACTGCTGCATAGGACTCCCTACACAGACAAGTCAAGTCAAGTCAAGAGTTTTATTTGGTACGGCATACAAGCATACAGTGAAATGCGGGTGGTCATGCCCGCAGCGATTGTGCAATAATACAAGTAATAAGAATAAGACATTTGTGCAATAATACAAGTAATAAGAATAAGACATAACAGGTATAATGTACATAAAGTTTACAAAAAGCATGGTAAAAGACATGCTATAATAATAATAATAATAATAATAATAATAATAATGCAGGACCTGCTCAGAGGTCTTTAATTGGCATTGGCAATTATCCTCAACACACACACACACACCGGAACACACACGCATGCATTGTCTGTAGGATCGCTGATGCGATTCGTCTCTGCGATTAACCCATCCCGTCGGCGTGTTGCTCTTTAACAGCGGAGCAGTGCAAGAATGTGACAATTTGACCATGTGACCGCGGCAACGCGGGAGAGCGGCAGTGCGGAAATAGGCTGTCTCTAAGACAAACTCTAACCTTAACCAGCTCCTTAACAGCGCCTAAACTTAACCGTTCTAACCTTAACCAACTCCGAAACAATGCCTAACCTTAACCTTAACCTTAACCATGCCTAACCTTAACCATAGAAAGAATATTGCCATTCTCTAAGACAAACTCTAACCTTAACCAGCTCCTTAACAGCGCCTAAACTTAACCGTTCTAACCTTAACCAACTCCGAAACAATGCCTAACCTTAAGGCCCTCCCATAGTCGAGCAGACTGTACACAGAGC
>NW_028170045.1:0-15802 GCF_963971535.1 Notolepis coatsorum
TCCACCCCTCTCCCTCCCTCCACCCTCTCCTCCTCCACCCCTCCTCCTCCCTCCACCCTCTCCTCCTCCACCCTCTCCCCCTCCACCCTCTCACCTCTCCTCCACCCTCCTCCTCCTCCACCCTCCTCCCCCCTCCACCCTCCTCCCCTCCCTCCCTCCCCCTCCACCCTCTCCCCCTCCACCCCTCTCCTCCCTCCCACCCTCTCCCCTCCACCCTCTCCCCCCTCCACCCTCTCCTCCTCCACCCTCTCCCCCCTCCCCCCCTCTCCTCCTCCACCCTCTCCCCCTCCCCCCTCCTCCTCCTCCACCCTCTCCTCCTCCCACCTCTCCTCCTCCACCCTCTCCCCCCTCCACCCCTCTCCTCCTCCCCCCCCTCTCCTCCACCCTCTCCTCCTCCACCCTCTCCCCCTCCACCCTCTCCTCCTCCACCCTCTCCTCCTCCACCCTCTCCTCCTCCACCCTCTCCCCCTCCCCCCTCTCCTCCTCCACCCTCTCCTCCTCCCCCCTCTCCTCCTCCACCCTCTCCTCCTCCACCCTCTCCCCCTTCACCCTCTCCACCTCCCCCCTCCTCTCCTCCACCCTCTCCCCCTCCCCCCTCTCCTCCTCCACCCTCTCCCCCTCCACCCTCTCCTCCTCCCCCCTCTCCTCCACCCTCTCCTCCTCCACCCTCTCCCCCTCCACCCTCTCCCCCTCCACCCTCTCCTCCTCCCCCTTCTCCTCCTCCACCCTCTCCCCCTCCCCCCTCTCCTCCTCCACCCTCTCCTCCTCCACCCTCTCCCCCTCCCCCCTCTCCTCCTCCACCCTCTCCCCCTCCACCCTCTCCCCCTCCCCCCTCTCCTCCTCCACCCTCTCCTCCTCCACCCTCTCCTCCTCCACCCTCTCCCCCTCCCCCCTCTCCTCCTCCACCCTCTCCTCCTCCACCCTCTCCTCCTCCACCCTCTCCTCCTCCCCCCTCTCCTCCTCCACCCTCTCCTCCTCCACCCTCTCCCCCTCCCCCCTCTCCTCCTCCACCCTCTCCTCCTCCCCCCTCTCCTCCTCCCCCCTCTCCTCCTCCACCCTCTCCCCCTCCACCCTCTCCTCCTCCACCCTCTCCTCCTCCACCCTCTCCTCCTCCACCCTCTCCCCCTCCCCCCTCTCCTCCTCCACCCTCTCCCCCTCCACCCTCTCCATCTTCACAGTGAGGTGAAGTGTAGCTCTGTGTTAATAACAGTGAGCTGTGCAGAGCTGAGGCAGCCACATGGGTCAGTAGGTATATAGTCTCAGTGGTTTTCAGAAAGACATTGTTAAGGAGTTGTGCGTGTCGTCTTATAGACCTGCTCAGGAAGGCAGGCCCTGAGGCTCCTGATTGGACGGCATGCAGTGACAGCTGGCATAAATCACCTGCTAGAACACCTGTGATTGGACGGCATGCAGTGACAGCTGGTATAAATCACCTCCTAGAACACCTGTGATTGGACGGCATGCAGTGACAGCTGGCATAAATCACCTGCTAGAACACCTGTGATTGGACGGCATGCAGTGACAGCTCCCTTGTTCAGAGCCAACCGGGTGCAGCTGTTGTTGTTTAACTTGAACACCATGAAATAAAAACCAGGACGCAATTAAACCTCCTTGTTTCGATTACATTACATTACATTATATTATATTAGATTCAAATTATTGTCACTAAAATGGTAAATGGTGCAGTTATATATAACAGCTTTTATCCAAAGCACTTTACAAATGGGTTCCTCACACGTTCACACACCGAGGCGACCGTGCGCGGTGCCGACCTGCTCAAGGACACATCGACTCCGCTGCCCGGGAGGAGCGGGAATCAAACCGGGAACCTCCGGATTACCAGACGACTGCTCTACCTCCTGAGCCCCATTTATTTACCATTTTTGTCATCATGCAGCACAAGTACAGCACAACAAAAAGGAGTTTGGCATCCAACCAGAGTGCAAACGTAACAGTAAAGTGCAACAGTAACATACAATGTACAGGTGGTTAAACTGGATATAAATATATACATTATTACTGAGTAATAGTGCTAATCAGATGTTTGTACAGAGGTGTAGTATTAATGTGTACAGTGATACAGGTATAAAGACACTGTGGTAGTAAGTCATACTGGCCAGCAGTGTAACTAGTGAGAGTAAGTAAGAGATATGTACAGATATAGATATAGTATTAATGTGTACAGTGATACAGGTATAAAGACACTGTGGTAGTAAGTCATACTGGCCAGCAGTGTAACTAGTAAGAGTAGGTAAGAGATATGTACAGATATAGATATAGTATTAATATGTACAGTGATACAGGTATAAAGACACTATGGTAGTAAGTCATACTGGCCAGCAGTGTAACTAGTGAGAGTAAGTAAGAGATATGTACAGATATAGATATAGTATTAATATGTACAGTGATACAGGTATAAAGACACTATGGTAGTAAGTCATACTGGCCAGCAGTGTAACTAGTAAGAGTAGGTAAGAGATATGTACAGATATAGATATAGTATTAATATGTACAGTGATACAGGTATAAAGACACTATGGTAGTAAGTCATACTGGCCAGCAGTGTAACTAGTAAGAGTAGGTAAGAGATATGTACAGATATAGATATAGTATTAATATGTACAGTGATACAGGTATAAAGACACTATGGTAGTAAGTCATACTGGCCAGCAGTGTAACTAGTAAGAGTAGGTAAGAGATATGTACAGATATAGATATAGTATTAATATGTACAGTGATACAGGTATAAAGACACTATGGTAGTAAGTCATACTGGCCAGCAGTGTAACTAGTAAGAGTAGGTAAGAGATATGTACAGATATAGATATAGTATTAATATGTACAGTGATACAGGTATAAAGACACCATGGTAGTAAGTCATACTGGCCAGCAGTGTAACTAGTAAGAGTAGGTAAGAGATATGTACAGATATAGATATAGTATTAATATGTACAGTGATACAGGTATAAAGACACTATGGTAGTAAGTCATACTGGCCAGCAGTGTAACTAGTAAGAGTAGGTAAGAGATATGTACAGATATAGTATCTACAGATATTTAGATAGTAAATATAATGAAATATTTGTCTAATGGCTCATCTTGTTTGGTGATACCTTCAGCATCATGTCAGGTAGGGCTGTTTCCCCGAAGCCTGTCTTTGGGATTCGAACTTCGTCAGGGTTTTTCGAACGAATGTTCGAACCTTTGTTTTTCATTTAAAAAAAATAATTCAATTTCTTTTATATATATATTCTTTTTATAAATATCCTCAAACCAAATCCTCAATTTGAATAGTATAGTAGAATAGAATATTTATTGTCATTGTTAGGGTTGTCCGATATTATCGGCCTACCGATATTATCGGCCGATATCGGCATTAAAATGTGATATCGGTTGATATCGGTATCGGAAATTAAGAGTTGGACAATATCGGTATATCGGTATCGGTAAAAAAGCCAATATCGAGCATCCCTAGTCATTGTTGGTAGAACGAAATTGAGTTTAGAGCATCACCACTGGCATACAAACATACTGAATATAGCATACATAATAATAATAATAATAATAATAATAATAATAATAATAATAATAATAATAATAATAATAATAATAATAATAATAATAATAATAATAATAATAATAATAATAATAATAATAATAATAATAATAATAATAATAATAATAATAATAATAATAATAATAATAATAATAATAATAATAATAATAATAATAATAATAATAATAATAATAATAATAATAATAATAATAATAATAATAATAATAATAATAATAATAATAATAATAATAATAATAATAATAATAATAATAATAATAATAATAATAATAATATCAATAATATCAATGTCCCAAGTGCAGTAGTGCTAGTGCAATAAATAAAGTGATTAATCTGATAAAATTAGTCTTTTTTCTTTTTATTAAATCGACTTTCTTTAATGAATATAACTCATCAGTTTTAATACTATAATATTAGTGTAGCCTAATGTTGTGAAGGGCCAGATTAAACCGAATATATATATTTATTTATATATATATATTTAATTGTATTTGTATATTCTCTAATATTCCCTGATATCCCTTGTATATTCCTTGTACAATATGCATTGAATATCCATTCTAGCCTACTGAACATCCCATAATAGTCTCCATTCTACTATTGGTCGAGACCTTGGTGCCAGGCTGCCATACCCCTCAGACCCAGTTCAAACGTACCGCTCGACATGTACGAACAAGTCCTAGTTCCGCGTAGGAATTTGGCTACCGCACCACTAATGGGACTATTTGTTCATAGTGCGTATATATACTGCGCTACTAAAGTAGGACTTTCTTTTCAGTCCAGTTTCTTACCCTCCAATAGAGTCACAGACGTAAAGCCTCCCCGCGACGCCACGTGTGGGAGTAAGGCCAAGTTCGGCCTACCATCGGTATTGAGACATCGTGTATATTAATATTTGAATAGTCATATTTGGCACTATATCGTCGAGTTGGACGTAGTCTATTAAGCTAATAATAGTCTGTTAATATATAGTGCTTCGTGCGGTGAGAATACTACCGTAGTCAGTACCCCATCGTTTCGGGCAGAGAACTGGCTGCTTACCCAGGGTGGTTGACCCTATGTGAAGCTGCACCCGAGGAGCCCCAGAGCCAACGAGCGAGTGGACCTGTATACCGGATTATTCTACCGACGACAGCCCGCCTTCCCAGGCACGGATTATGCTTTGGATACTTTGATTATTCCATGGATAAAGACCCCCGACACTGCCGTGTGTTGGAACCCCCCCCCCCTGGAGAGGACGCAAGGTGAGGAGACGCTCTGCAAGACGAGGTCTCTTCACGTCTCTCCCCCGTGGACCGGAGAGAGCCGGCCCACAAAGAGTCCACCTGCTTTCATCTGTGGTCCAAGGATCGCCGGCGCATTGAACGGCACTACAGTGGGTTCACCTGGGATACCCTTGGCCGGACGAGGCAGCCGGATTCTACCCCCCCCCCCCTCCAATCCTGTCGGCTTACAAGCGACCGGATTACCCCCTCTAGTGTATCTAGTATAATCATTAAAGTATCATTGCTGTTATTCCTTAACTATTCCAGGTCGTATATTTACCACCTGCGCCTTCAGAGATTGGACATTCTCTATTGATATACCAACGAATACTCCTTGCCATAAAAGTGCATACTATTTCAATTCATAAATGTAATTAAGTGATTAAGTGCTTATTCTACACACCATCGCTGTGTAGGAAATAAAGACCTGTTTCTAATTCGTACATTTGTGTTGGATCCGTTTCATCTACGTGAGAGTGTTCATGATAATATATTTATGCCGTGTACTGGGTGGCCGAATATTAAGTACAAAGGTAGTGGTAGTAAGTATCATATCTAGTAATACAGTCAGGGAATTGTACCCCTCAGTTACAATTGGTCCTTCGAGCCGGATGGTAATTAGTGTAATATTAATATAGTGTTATTAATATTGAAATGGCCTATGATGAACACTCCACGAAACGATCCTCCTAACCAACGCCCGCAGCGCGAACGACGGCTCCCTCAGTACTTAGAGGCTTACGCTGTCAGTCAACAACCTAGTCTTCTACTAACAGTAAACGTGGTAAAACTAGAAAGTAAAAGTATGTCTAACCCCAACGCCCAGACTACCCCGACCATAGAGGCCCCTACGGGCTCTAATGTAACTGACCAAGTTCACGGTGGGGACAAGTGGGAACCAGACATGACTTCACACCCCGCCAGTACTGAAGAAGTAGTCCCCGATGAGTCCCGGGAGGAATACAACGCTACCGAGAGAGAACTCGGCACGGAAGAAGACGGGGAGAGCACCGTGGAGATAGAGCTCCAAGGCTCCGCAAGGAGTACCCCGAGGGAAGGCTCCCCTATACAACCGCCTTCTCCCAGCGAGGCAGAGAGGACCCTACAGCAGGCCTTCCTCATCAGCCTGAACGCCGCTGCTGAACGCGACCGACTGCAGATCCAGCAGCGGAGCGAAGAAGAGCATATACGTCTAGAAATAAGACGCATTCAGATGGAAGAGAATGTGGCCCGAGACCGAGCAGACAGCCAGCGAGCAGCTGCTGGTGCTCTACGGGACGCAGAGCGCGACAGACAGCAAGCGCAACTAATAGAACAGCTGATCAGACGGACAACACCCTCTCCCTCCGCCAGAGGCTCCAGGAACTCGTCTAGACACACCTCCAGGGCGGCATCCCCTAGCCGAGTAAACAACCCTGAACTTGACCAACAGACGAGGTCTATACCCCCCACAGACCACCTCCCCCCACCGGTCCAAGCGAGACCTAGCAACCGGGAAGGAGCAGCATATCCTGTGGAGAGGCTAAACCAGAGACTACAAGCACTGGATGACCTAACTGAAGACGAAGAGGAAGAGGAGGAGAACCACGCCCGAAGACAGCACAGTACTCTACCGGACCAGGAGGTCCGGTACAGCCCAGGCTATACTCCCGCGGAGCTGCGCTACAGACCCCCGACTCTATACACGGGTGAGCACGACGCACGACCCGCACCGAGGAACAGCACTTGGACAAGCGGGCCATGGTACACTGCCGGTACCAGCCCATACCAAGGAGCGGGAGGAGACTCGCCTAGGAGGCCTCTCCCCCAACGCTCGCCGACGTATCCACAGTCAGCGTCATACATTGGCACGCCTATGGTACCCGACTTCACCCAAGAGAACCGGGCCCAGTATACAGAACTCCGCATGTGTCTGGAGACCATGTTGGTGGATGTATTGGATGAACGCCACAAATACGCCATCCTACTGCAGCACTTAAAGGTACCCCGCGCACATAATATAGCGCTCGCCTACGCGACTTCCACCACCCCATACACAGCAGCGCTGGTAGCATTGGACCAGAGGTATGGGCGCATATGGGATTACGTGATCCAGGAGATCCGACACATCGACCGCTTACCCCCAGCAATAGACAATCGAGCACTGGACGACCTGTCCATCAGAGTGCAGTCCCTGGTAGGGATGTTGGGAGCGCAAAGAGAGAAGGGGAGGCATGAACTTTACGCCAACTCAAATGTGGAAAGGATCCTGGAGAAGCTGCCGCCCGCTCGTCAGGAGCGCTTTAGGCGGCAGAGGGACCACAGAGACCCGAATGGCCCCGAACCGAACCTCCTCGATCTAGCAGACTTCCTGGCGAGAGAAGTCAGCAGCCTACGGCTAGATACATTCGGACGGAGCACCCCTGGCTCCAGAGAAGGAACCAGACGACTAAATGATGGAAGAAGATCGGTGACTGTGATGCACCAATCGGAGTCAGTACCGAGCAGCAGGAGCCACAGTACCCCCTCCAGAACGGAGAAGTGGAAGATAGTGTGCCCCTACTGTGAGAAAGAACACTGGCTAGCGCAATGTGACTCCTTCCCCAAGCTGAACGCGGAGGAAGCAGGTCAATGGATAAAGTCCAACAAGCGCTGTTTTCGCTGTGCGCGCTCACACATGGCAGCCGAATGCCGCTTAAAGAAAAGGTGCACCAAGTGCGATGGAGCCCATCTGGACATACTTCACGACAGTAACAGACGGCGCCCTTCACCTGCACCATCCAGTCGCAAAGCGAGCGTCATGTACATCGATCCCGCCAGCAGCAGTGGAGCCCGAGTACTCCTAAAAGTAGTGCGTGTGACACTAAGCTACCAGAATAAAGTCCTGGACACTTACGCCGTCCTCGATGACGGGTCAGAGAAGACCCTGCTGCTCGCCTCCGCTGCGGCCCAGCTAGGGCTGCGGGGAAGCGAAACCCAAATGACAATTCGGACAATAAGACGAGATTTGAAGACGATAAAGGGCGAGAATGTCTCATTCTCTATCGCAGCAAGCGGCCAGCCTGAGCGACGGTACCAGATTGCAGACGCTTTCACCAGCCAAGAAATAGGACTGTCGCGGTACACATACCCCGTCGCCAAGCTGATGGAGAAATATGCACATCTGCGCAAGTTACCGATCCCGCTCATAGACAATGCTATGCCGACCCTGTTGATAGGCTCCGACCATGCAGACCTCATTGTCCCGATAGACCGGGTTCATACCGGACCCCGAGGCTGTCCTGCAGCAGTCGAGACCCGTTTGGGATGGACTCTCCAAGGCCCGCTCGCCAAATCTCTCAACCGAAGTACAGCCACTAGATGTCTCCACTCCCGAGTCACAGAGGGAGAAACCGCACTCCTGCAACACGTAGAGCGGCTATGGACCTTGGAACAAGTGCCCTTTAAGAACGGAAAGAAAGACATTCGCTCTAAAGATGACATTTACGCCATTCACCTCCTCGAGACAGGGACCAAGAGAGTCCCGGTCAACGGCGTGTTGAGATACGCCACGCCACTCCTGCGGCGAGAAGGAATGCCTACTTTCCACGCCAAGACAGACGCCACAGAACGGTACCTGCTGAACACGGAGCGGCGCTTAGCCAAGAACCCCGCCCAAGAGAGTGTATACCGCGCTGAGATTGAGAAGCTCATCACAGCGGGACACGTCACAAAGATGGACATTAAAGAGGCTGACCAGACCACTGAATCGTGGTACGTGCCCCACCACAAGGTCCATCACAACGGTAAAGACCGCATAGTATTTAACTGCAGCTACCAGATCGGATCCCAAAATCTGAATAAAGAGTTACTGCCCGGTCCCACACTCGGCCCCTCCCTACTCGGCGTTCTACTCCGCTTCCGCCAGGAAAAGGTGGCCATCAGCGGGGACATTAAAGGAATGTTCCTGCAGGTGAGATTAGTAGAGGCGGACAAGCCCCTGTTACGGTTCCTATGGAGAGAGAAGCCAGGAGATGAGCACCCAGCCATCTACCAATGGGAAGTCCTCCCCTTCGGAACGACGTGCAGCCCCTGCTGTGCGACATTTGCACTACAGAAACATGTAGCAGAGGACCCAGCAGCGGACGAAGAGGTCCGACACAGCGTAAAGAACAGCTTCTACGTAGACAACTGTCTACAAAGCCTTTCAACCCAGGAAGAAGCCGAGGCTCTCCTGATTAAACTCCGCGCCTCATTGATCAAAGGCGGCTTTGATCTCAGGCAGTGGGCCAGCAGCGATCCGCAAGTACTGCGCAGCCTCTCCTCCGAGGACAAGGCAGCCAGCAGCGAGACCTGGATGGCTACAATCCCGGGAGAAGCCCAGGAGATGACCCTGGGATTGGTGTGGCGATTCAAAACAGATTCGCTTCACTACAGACACAAGCCCCTGACTACGGAGCAGGGAAGGCCGGCGGCGGCGCCGACCACCAGACGGAGTGTGTACACAACACTCGCCCGACAATATGACCCGCTAGGATGTATTCTACCGTACACCACCAGGGCAAAAATGATTGTACGAGCATTGTGGGACAAGGACCAGGGCTGGGACGACCCCATTCCCGCACACCTTGCATCCACCTGGAGAGAGTGGGAGATGGAGCTCCACTCACTCCCAGGCGTTAATATGCGCCGAAGCTACTTCCCACCCACGGTGAGGCCAGAGACATGTAAAATGGACTTACACGTCTTCAGTGACGCCTCAGAGGTCGCATACGGATCAGTAGCCTACTTGCGGGCCCAAGACCAGGGGGGAGAGATCTACACAGCATTTGTCCTCGCCCGCTCGAGAATAGCCCCACGCAAGCAACAATCTATCCCACGTCTAGAGCTCTGCGCAGCCCTAGCCGGAGCGCACCTAGCCACGCTCATCCAACGTGAGCTCACCATACCGGTGTCTAGAACAATCCTGTGGTCAGATTCCACGACGGTACTCGCCTGGATCAAATCGGACTCATGCAAGTACAAAGTCTTCGTGGGAGTCAGAGTCACAGAGATTCAAGACCTAACCGAAGAGTTAACCGGAGAAACAGAGTGGCGCTACGTTGATACAAAACAGAACCCAGCTGACGTCATCACCCGGGGGATGCCCCTGGATGACCTCACCCGTCGCAATGTCTACAGTGCCGGCCCCGCATTCCTAAGACTCCCGAAAGGACAGTGGCCCAGGCCTATCCCGAGGGAAGCAAGTCCAGAGGAGGTGGAAATTAAGAAGTCTGTGTTCTGTGGATTGAGCACCGTAGCCTCCACCGACCCTAACATAAACGATTGCACGTCCATAGAGAGTGCACAACAAAGAACATTCCTGCGGTACCACCCGGAGTGCAAGTCCCCCGCTGATATGTCAGCAGCTAACTACGAGGAAGCAGAATTGCTTCTACTGCAGCGAGCCCAGAGAGACTCGTTCCCCGATGAATTGGCCTGTCTACAGGGAGGAAAGCCCGTCCCTTCCGACAGCAGATTAATTCACCTGGCCCCCGAGAGCGACGCTCATACCCTCATCAGAGTGGGTGGTCGCCTACGCAGAGCCCCCAATCTACCGGATGACGTTAAATACCCGATCGTATTGAACAGCCAACACAAGGTCACAGAGCTGATTATAAAGAAATACGATGAGGATGTACATCACGCAGGAGCAGAAACAGTCCTCACGGAGATTGAGGGAGTACTTAACTCGAAGCCCCTCGGATATGTCTCCAGTGATGTGGCGGATATCGACCCAGTTACCCCCAACACACTCCTGATGGGGCGGCTAGATCCTGCATTACCACAGACAATGTACCGGCCTGAAGAAGCGAACGGCCGACGAATGTGGAGGTACAGCCAAGTATTAGCCGACAAGTTTTGGAACAGTTTCCTACTGCACTACCTACCGTCTCTACAGACCCGCCAGAAGTGGGTAAAGGAGAGAGACAATTTGACAGAAGGAACAGTCGTCATGATTATTGATCAATCACTGCCCAGAGCTATGTGGCCGGCCGGCCGCGTAAGCAAAGTGATCACCGGTGCCGACGGCAAGGTCCGAGCAGCTGAAGTGCTCGTCCAGGGTCGCACTTACACCCGTCCCGTGGCGAGGCTCATAGAACTGCCTCGACTCCCAGACACAATCGATGATGACCATGACCCTACAACCCTATGACTTTGTGAAGTTGACTGACCCCTACAGCAAACCCTTATGTGTAAATAGACAACGCGATTAATCTGTCTCTGTTTAACTGATTAGGTCTGGGACCTATTCAGGGGGTGGCTGTTGTGAAGGGCCAGATTAAACCGAATATATATATTTATTTATATATATATATTTAATTGTATTTGTATATTCTCTAATATTCCCTGATATCCCTTGTATATTCCTTGTACAATATGCATTGAATATCCATTCTAGCCTACTGAACATCCCATAATAGTCTCCATTCTACTATTGGTCGAGACCTTGGTGCCAGGCTGCCATACCCCTCAGACCCAGTTCAAACGTACCGCTCGACATGTACGAACAAGTCCTAGTTCCGCGTAGGAATTTGGCTACCGCACCACTAATGGGACTATTTGTTCATAGTGCGTATATATACTGCGCTACTAAAGTAGGACTTTCTTTTCAGTCCAGTTTCTTACCCTCCAATAGAGTCACAGACGTAAAGCCTCCCCGCGACGCCACGTGTGGGAGTAAGGCCAAGTTCGGCCTACCATCGGTATTGAGACATCGTGTATATTAATATTTGAATAGTCATATTTGGCACTATATCGTCGAGTTGGACGTAGTCTATTAAGCTAATAATAGTCTGTTAATATATAGTGCTTCGTGCGGTGAGAATACTACCGTAGTCAGTACCCCATCGTTTCGGGCAGAGAACTGGCTGCTTACCCAGGGTGGTTGACCCTATGTGAAGCTGCACCCGAGGAGCCCCAGAGCCGACGAGCGAGTGGACCTGTATACCGGATTATTCTACCGACGACAGCCCGCCTTCCCAGGCACGGATTATGCTTTGGATACTTTGATTATTCCATGGATAAAGACCCCCGACACTGCCGTGTGTTGGAACCCCCCCCCCCCCTGGAGAGGACGCAAGGTGAGGAGACGCTCTGCAAGACGAGGTCTCTTCACGTCTCTCCCCCGTGGACCGGAGAGAGCCGGCCCACAAAGAGTCCACCTGCTTTCATCTGTGGTCCAAGGATCGCCGGCGCATTGAACGGCACTACAGTGGGTTCACCTGGGATACCCTTGGCCGGACGAGGCAGCCGGATTCTACCCCCCCCCCCCTCCTACTCCTGTCGGCTTACAAGCGACCGGATTACCCCCTCTAGTGTATCTAGTATAATCATTAAAGTATCATTGCTGTTATTCCTTAACTATTCCAGGTTGTATATTTACCACCTGCGCCTTCAGAGATTGGACATTCTCTATTGATATACCGACGAATACTCCTTGCCATAAAAGTGCATACTATTTCAATTCATAAATGTAATTAAGTGATTAAGTGCTTATTCTACACACCATCGCTGTGTAGGAAATAAAGACCTGTTTCTAATTCGTACATTTGTGTTGGATCCGTTTCATCTACGTGAGAGTGTTCATGATAATATATTTATGCCGTGTACTGGGTGGCCGAATATTAAGTACAAAGGTAGTGGTAGTAAGTATCATATCTAGTAATACAGTCAGGGAATTGTACCCCTCAGTTACACCTAATCTTTATCTGCAACTGTGAAGAAAAACCCCATTGGTTTTAAACAGAATGAATAGACGCATACAATACACATATATATATATTATTATTACAAATTTAAAATTCAAATGTTGATTTAGAATTCGAATGCCAATGTAACGAACGAAGGTCCGAACGCCTGGGCTCAGCCCTGCTACCAGGACCGTCTCTAGAGCCTGGAGACATCAGAACCTGCTACCAGGACCGTCTCTAGAGCCTGGAGACATCAGAACCTGCTACCAGGACCGTCTCTAGAGCCTGGAGACATCAGAACCTGCTACTAGTATAAAGAGTTGTTACATGTTTACAGGGTAAAGTATAAAGAGTTGTTACATGTTTACAGGGTAAAGTATAAAGAGTTGTTACATGTTTACAGGGTAAAGTATAAAGAGTTGTTACATGTTTACAGGGTAAAGTATAAAGAGTTGTTACATGTTTACAGGGTAAAGTATAAAGAGTTGTTACATGTTTACAGGGTAAAGTATAAAGAGTTGTTACATGTTTACAGGGTAAAGTATAAAGAGTTGTTACATGTTTACAGGGTAAAGTATAAAGAGTTGTTACATGTTTACAGGGTAAAGTATAAAGAGTTGTTACATGTTTACAGGGTAAAGTATAAAGAGTTGTTACATGTTTACAGGGTAAAGTATAAAGAGTTGTTACATGTTTACAGGGTAAAGTATAAAGAGTTGTTACATGTTTACAGGGTAAAGTATAAAGAGTTGTTACATGTTTACAGGGTAAAGTATAAAGAGTTGTTACATGTTTACAGGGTAAAGTATAAAGAGTTGTTACATGTTTACAGGGTAAAGTATAAAGAGTTGTTACATGTTTACAGGGTAAAGTATAAAGAGTTGTTACATGTTTACAGGGTAAAGTATAAAGAGTTGTTACATGTTTACAGGGTAAAGTATAAAGAGTTGTTACATGTTTACAGGGTAAAGTATAAAGAGTTGTTACATGTTTACAGGGTAAAGTATAAAGAGTTGTTACATGTTTACAGGGTAAAGTATAAAGAGTTGTTACATGTTTACAGGGTAAAGTATAAACAGTTGTTACATGTTTACAGGGTAAAGTATAAAGAGTTGTTACATGTTTACAGGGTAAAGTATAAAGAGTTGTTACATGTTTACAGGGTAAAGTATAAAGAGTTGTTACATGTTTACAGGGTAAAGTATAAAGAGTTGTTACATGTTTACAGGGTAAAGTATAAACAGTTGTTACATGTTTACAGGGTAAAGTATAAACAGTTGTTACATGTTTACAGGGTAAAGTATAAAGAGTTGTTACATGTTTACAGGGTAAAGTATAAAGAGTTGTTACATGTTTACAGGGTAAAGTATAAAGAGTTGTTACATGTTTACAGGGTAAAGTATAAAGAGTTGTTACATGTTTACAGGGTAAAGTATAAAGAGTTGTTACATGTTTACAGGGTAAAGTATAAAGAGTTGTTACATGTTTACAGGGTAAAGTATAAAGAGTTGTTACATGTTTACAGGGTAAAGTATAAAGAGTTGTTACATGTTTACAGGGTAAAGTATAAAGAGTTGTTACATGTTTACAGGGTAAAGTATAAAGAGTTGTTCTGACCAGATGTGTCCGTTCATGATTCTTTAGTCACGCTGTCGCTATGGCAGCTGCTACCATGAAAACCAATCAGATACACTAAACAACCACGACCGCTTTTAATATGAAATGATGATGAAAGTAAAAAAAACAGACTCATTTACACATCACTGTCTCTTTTTCTTTCTCTTTCCCTTTCTTCCTTTCTTTCTTTCATTCTTTCTTTCTTTCTTTCTTTCTTTCTTTCTTTCTTTCTTTCTTTCTTTCTTTCTTTCTTTCTTTCTTTCTTTCTTTCTTTCTTTCTTTCTTTCTTTCTTTCTTTCTTTCTTTCTTTCTTTCTTTCTTTCTTTCTTTCTTTCTTTCTTTCTTTCTCTCTTTCTGTATGTCTTTCTTATTACAGACAGAACACTCATTAAGATGTCTGGTCTAGAGTAGAGACAGAATGTTCATTAAGATGTCTGGTCTAGAGTAGAGACAGAACGCTCATTAAGATGTCTGGTCTAGAGTAGAGACATAACACTCATTAAGATGTCTGGTCTAGAGTAGAGACAGAACACTCATTAAGATGTCTGATCTAGAGTAGAGACAGAACACGCATTAAGATGTCTGGTCTAGAGTAGAGACAGAACGCTCATTAAGATGTCTGGTCTAGAGTAGAGACAGAACACTCATTAAGATGTCTGGTCTAGAGTAGAGACAGAACACTCATTAAGATGTCTGGTCTAGAGTAGAGACAGAACACTCATTAAGATGTCTGGTCTAGAGTAGAGACAGAACACTCAATAAGATGTCTGGTCTAGAGTAGAGACAGAACACTCATTAAGATGTCTGGTCTAGAGTAGAGACAGAACACTCATTAAGATGTCTGGTCTAGAGTAGAGACAGAACACTCATTAAGATGTCTGGTCTAGAGTAGAGACAGAACACTCATTAAGATGTCTGGTCTAGAGTAGAGACAGAACACTCATTAAGATGTCTGGTCTAGAGTAGAGACAGAACACTCATTAAGATGTCTGGTCTAGAGTAGAGACAGCACGCTCATTAAGATGTATGTTCTAGAGTAGAGACACTCATTAAGATGTCTGGTCTAGAGTAGAGACAGAACACTCATTAAGATGTCTGGTCTAGAGTAGAGACAGAACACTCATTAAGATGTCTGGTCTATAGTAGAGACAGAACACTCATTAAGATGTCTGGTCTAGAGTAGAGACAGAACGCTCATTAAGATGTCTGGTCTAGAGTAGAGACAGAACACTCATTAAGATGTCTGGTCTAGAGTAGAGACAGAACACTCATTAAGATGTCTGGTCTAGAGTAGAGACAGAACACTCATTAAGATGTCTGGTCTAGAGTAGAGACAGAACACTCATTAAGATGTCTGGTCTAGAGTAGAGACAGAACACTCATTAAGATGTCTGGTCTAGAGTAGAGACAGAACACTCATTAAGATGTCTGGTCTAGAGTAGAGACAGAACACTCATTAAGATGTATGGTCTAGAGTAGAGACAGAACACTCATTAAGATGTCTGGTCTAGAGTAGAGACAGAACGCTCATTAAGATGTCTGGTCTAGAGTAGAGACAGAACACTCATTAAGATGTCTGGTCTAGAGTAGAGACAGAACGCTCATTAAGATGTCTGGTCTAGAGTAGAGACAGAACACTCATTAACATGTCTGTT
>NW_028170044.1:2500-12500 GCF_963971535.1 Notolepis coatsorum
GTCATGCTAATATGTCATGTTCTACAGTAGGAATTACTACTGTGATACCCATTAAAACAGTAATTAGAATAATAGAAGCCTACTTTGCTGGAACGATTCATTTCAAACGTATACAGTGCGTGTGTGTGCGTGTGTGCTTTTGTGTGTGCGCTCGCACATACTCATATTATGTGCGTTACACAAACTAAAAACAGATATTGTCGGAATTACTAGAAGAAAGAAACGTCACCACATTTGGCTGATAGTCATTTATTAATTTCTTAGGATTTCTTTTGGACTGGTCTAATAAATGTTTAAGGTTCTTAGATGGATCCCCCCGCTGCCTCCTCCTCCTCCTCCTCCTCCTCCTCCTCCTCCTCCTCCTCCTCCTCCTCCTCCTCCTCCTCCTCCTCCTCCTCCTCCTCCTCCTCCTCCAGGGGTCACTGCAGGGCGCCACGGGGAGCGGCGTACTGGCTCATGTTAGGCAGGCCATGCATTATGCAGCAGCTTAGGCCTCTGCGCTGGTTCTCCATGTCCTCGGCTACAGTCCACCTGTCGCTGCTCTGGTCATAGCGCTCCACGTTGGAGATGGGTCTCAAGTCATTGAAGCCTCCGGCCACGAAGAGCAGGTCGTCCAGCACCGCGATGCCAAAGTAGCTGCGGGGGGTGAGCATGGCGGGCATGGCGCGCCAGGTGTCAGTCAAGGGGCTGTAGGCCTCCACGCTACGCAGGTCGTTTTCACCGTCAAACCCTCCAACCTGAGGACAGGACACATGAGAGGAATGTTTTAGTGTGTGGCTCAGGCAGGCAGACACTGTATTAATCCACTTAGGGAAATGAGGGCATCACAGCAGCATTGAAAGTCAAATGATACATATCTTTAAAAATATCTAGTATAAAGCATTGGTCTCCGTGTGCACCTACCACATAGACTTGTCCTCCGTACGCAGCCACCCCCACTCCGCGACGCCTGCTGCTCATCGGGGCGATCAGAGTCCACTGGTTGGTGTCTGGGCTGTAGCACTCAGCTGTGAGCAGACCCTCCAACCTGTATAAGCCACCACAGATGTAAACCTATAATAAGAAAGAATATTATAATTTAGTTTATATATTCCATTTTATTTCATTCTACTTTAACTGTCTGTTAATGTTGATGCACCAAAGGACCCAGACACATCTTTTGTACGTGCAAGCTTACTTGGCAATAGGGCTGTCCCCGACTAAGGATTTGTATAGTTGATTTGTAGTCGCCAAAATTAGCCGATAGTAGACTATGAAAGAAAAAAAGTTTAAAAAAAAGGTATAGGTTAGTGCTCGAGTCCTGTTTGGTGTGTGAGATCTCGTTATTTGGATCCTGGCCGGCCTGGGCGACCTCCGTGCTTGCCTCCCGGACGGTCCGGCCCATCTCGGTGCCCGAGTCCTGGTTGGTCCGGTTGTATCCAGCGTCTCTTTGTCCCTCTTTTGGGGGCCGTCCGTTCCACTTCTCCCGAACCAGCCTCCATGCTCCTTTGAATATTCTGCATTGCATCGAGTCCAGTCTGCGTGTTGGTTTGCACGTTAGCATCGTTAGCATTCTGTATTGCTTCCAGCCTGATCCGGATGCTAGCTTGCATATTCATCGTGTTAGCTTCCATGTTAGCTTGTAGCTTTGTCTCCGGCCTCGCTGTTGTCTAACTTTTTTATTTCTTTTGAATTAGCCTCCATGTTCCTCTGAATATTCTGTATTGCATCGAGTCCAGCCTGCGTGTTGATTTGCATGTTAGCATCGTTAGCATTCTGTATTGCTTCTAGCCTGATCCGAATGCTAACTTGCATATTTTTCGTGTTAGCTTCCATGTTAGCTTGTAGCTCCATCTCCTGCCAGACTTCGCTGTGGCCCAGTGGCGGCCCGTACATTCTTCTCCATGGGGGGCGCTATACCAAACATTTTGCAAACATGTACCACGCATTGGCGAATATTTAATTAGGTACAACTATCACCATTGCCATCAATCAATATATGATCACAGTCAGTCAAATGCAGCCAATATGCCCTACACAATCAGAGACAGAGTGAGAGAGAGAGAGAGAGAGAGAGAGAGAGAGAGAGAGAGAGAGAGAGAGAGAGAGAGAGAGAGAGAGAGAGAGAGAGAGAGAGAGCGACAGCGAGAGCGAGAGCGAGAGCAAGAGCGAGAGAGAGAGAGAGAGAGAGATATCGCAACTCTACCTTGTTGTTAAGTTGAAACGCACAGTGGTCCAGCAGGCAGAAGGGCTTGATAAAGTATATCCACTCCACTGTCCAGACTGTGTTGATGTCCATGCATGTCCACACTGCATCCATATATAGCTTCTTGTTGTTAGCCAACAAGTACTGTGTGAGTGAAGAGCTGTGTCTTTGCCCATTTCCGCGTCGAACAGCCTGCAAACTACCTGGCGTTCCTATCGCCATGCTCTAAGACAAACTCTAACCTTAACCAACTTTGAAAGAGTGCCTGAGCTTAACCGTCGAAATAACTTGCCGTCACGCTCTAAGACAAATAGCTGCATCACAACAACACAACAGCATAGAGACTATCTACTAACCAGAAACTGGCGTTGGCCAATCAGAGAGAGCGTCTCTGCGAAATGCGGCTACGGAAAACTGACGTCGGCCAATCAGAGAGCGTCTCCGAGAAATGCGGCTACGGAAATTATAGACGCTGCTTGCTTAGACCGCTTCAAAACGCGCCCGGCTTCCATCATAATACATTATATTTCAACGCACAGCACTGATTGGCTGCGACGGATACAGCGATGAAACAGTGCACGGCGTCTAGCCCGAGAGAAATGCGGCTAGGAGAAATGCGGCTACGGTAACGGAACGTATTCTCTATCAGACAGTGAGTCACTTCCTGTTCAGGAAAACGATTATTTATATTTGACGTTATATTGTGCATTGGAAACACAAACATCCTTAAAATGAGTAAATATTATTCATTTTAAACATGTTTATATTATTTATAGGGCTATAAAAAAATTTATAATAATATATATATTTCTTATTCTTCTCTCTTTTAACCAGGGTTAACCAGGGGGGGGGGGCGACGCCCGAGCGCCCCTAGTGGCGAGCCGCCACTGCTGTGGCCTAACATTATACTTGCTGCGTCATCTCCTCGTGTTATACCTCTCCCTTCGTCGTATTTTCTGTCGGGGGTCACTCTTCTCTCACTTCTCCTCGAGTTTTGTGCACTGGGTCTTGTCATCTTTCTTTTATCTTCGAGTTGTTACTTTTTATCGTGTTTTATAACTTTGTATTACCTTTCTTGAATTTTGGACCGGGAGCTCTGTTCTGCAGCTGCTCACCCGCTCCTCGCCAAACTGGAGCCTATAATATTTTTTTTTAAATATTTTTTTTTGCATTAGACTAAGAGGTTGGCAGTCGACTACGGCTCCTTTCGATCGATTAGTCGACTATTCGACTAATAGGGGTCAGCCCTACTTGGCAATAAAGACATTTATGATTTCTGATCTAACGTTCTCCACCTACCTCTCCTCCATCTACCACCCTGTGTCCCTCAGTTCCACCCACCTTGCCATGGAGGGCTGCTGCCCCTGCGCCGCTCCTGCGCTCCAGCATGGGTGAGATCGCTGTCCACTGGTTGGTTTCAGGCTCATAGTGCTCGGCCGTGTTCAGATGCATGTGTCCGTCGTACCCTCCCATGGCGTAGATACAGCCGCCCAACTCGACCACGCTGAGCTGACTGCGGCATGAGTGCATGGGAGCCGCCTGCAGCCAGCTGCGAGTGACGGCGTTGAACCTGCGCACACTGCTGAGAGCCTCTATGCCGTCCCGGCCGCCGATGATGTAGACCAGACCGTGGAGATAAGCGGTGCCGTGGAAGGCCCGGGGACTCTCCGCCTCAGCGCTCACGTCCATCCATCCACCGGCTCGGATATCGTAAGCCTCCATGATAATACTGTCGTGACTCCAGCCTCCGATGGCCAATAGGACCTCCTGGGGCAGGCGTGGGCGGGTCAGGGGGTTTGGGAGACTGTCGGAGCCAGGGGGGTATAGGACGCTGAGGATGAGGGGCCTGCAGTCGTGGCTGTCCCTCACCACAGGGTTGTTCTGGACGTTGTTCAGGAAGTAGTCAGGCCTCATCAAGCCCATGCGAACCTGGGAAGAGACAAATAAGTACAACTTAGACAGCGGTTGTAGACGGTTTCACTGGAATTCTGTTGCTAGGAAACTGTTTGGACCCAAATGTTTGAGAACCACTGTACTAGGGAACCTAGTGTTGTTTTAATGTAATGCACAGTAATACAATTAGTTACCTTGGGAAGCAGCAAAGGGACGTGTGTTTTACGCTCCTCGCGGGAGTGGTCAATCCAACGGAGGACGGCCTCGAAAACCGTCTCCTCGTTCTTCACGTTCAGATCATCCCTCTCGATGATGTCCACCAGTTGCTGCAGGGGCAGCTCCACAAACTCCTGTGAGACGCGCAGCATCTCCTCAAAGTGACACACGATGAAGAGATGGGCCTTGTGCTTCAGGTCAGGGCAGTAGATGTCCGCAAACCTCCAGATGCCGACACAGTTTTCCAGAGACAGCTGGCCTTCTAGGAAGTCAGAGCATGCTCCTACTATGCCAGTGACAAGAAGCTGGTCTGCAGCCACCAGAAGCTCTTCCACGTTCTCTGCTGTCACCGGCACAAAGCGGGTGTAGGCGTACTCTATGATGAGCTGCATCATACCCGGGGACACCCCAGGGATACTGTAGACTGGTTTCTCTGAGTCGCTCCAGCGAGTGAAGAGGGTTCTGTGGGATGCAGAATATAGAGATATCTGATGAGTAAACAGTAAGCAACATTCTGTCCTGTGTACTAATATATTTTCACTGTAGAAGTATAGTATATTTTCATAGTAGAAGTACAGTATATCTCTTCACAGTAGAAGTATAGTATATTTTCATAGTAGAAGTACAGTATAGTATCTGTTTACAGTAGAAGTACAGTATGGTATCTGTTTACAGTAGAAGTACAGTGTAGTATCTGTCTACAGGAGAAGTACAGTATAGAGTCTTAGCACAGTCAAAGTACATTATTCAAATCAAATTAATTCATTGAAGCGTCTAGATGACGGACACATCCATCCCTACCAAGCTAACCTGAACCAAGCTAACCTGAACCAAGATAATCGTACCTGAAATAGGTGCTGCAGCAACACAGGACGGCTTTGTGGGCATTAAACTCAGTGCTGTTGACTTTAATAACCACATCACAGAACCGTCCCTCCAGACGCAGGTCATTAAGGATTGTACAGGACATGGCGCCTGTTTCCTTTTCCATGTGGTGATTTTTTAATTGTATCTGCAGAATATATTCAAGCTTACAGACAAGTAGCCGGACACAACAAGTGAGATGTTCACTTCTCTTCTGATATCTGAGACCTTCTGGGAGAATTGTTGAATAGATACACAAATGTTCTAGAATGTTTGATTATGACATCATACTGTGACATCACAACGGAACATCATACTGTGACATTATACTGTGACATCATACTGTGACATCACAACGGAACATCACACTGTGACATCATACTGTGACATCATACTGTGACATCACAACGGAACATATTTGAGTTCCATTTGAATAATATAAATAATATGTATGATATAATATAATGTAATGTTATATTATAATATAATGTAATATAATAATAAAGTATAATATATTTAGCTCCCATTTGAATAATATAGATATTATGTCTAAAATCATGACATTCTTTAGAAGTCTTAAAATATATATTTTTTTATTTAAATTAAAATAAATGTAAAATAATAACGGAATTTGTATAGCACCATTCATACAGATTGCATCTCAAAGTGCTTTACACAAAAAACGAAACAAAAGGATGAAAAAAATAATAATTACAATCACTCCATAACTAAGGATGGAAATTATAAGACATTCAAATGATAAAAACGGTAATAAAACAACTAGATAAGATAGTAAACATAGCTAAATAAGACAAACAGTAAGACAATAAAATAATTACAAATAAAATAATAATAAAGACCAAAAAATGTAATAGTTAAAATAATAAAATAGCAACATTAGATAATAAGATAATAAGAATAACAATAAGAAAGCATGTAATAACACTAAAACAAGACATTAAAAAAGAACAAATAAAATGTAAAAATACTAGGGATGCTCGATATTGGCTTTTTTACCGATACCGATATACCGATATTGTCCAACTCTTAATTTCCGATACCGATATCAACCGATACCGATATATGCAGGGTTTCCCCCCCCCCCCCCCCCCCAAAAATGGAATAATCTCAGGTAATTAACATTACATATCTCTTGTTGTGGAATTAACACAACATTATGCATACTTTTGACAATAAGTAAAATCAGAATTTGTTCTTACTTGCTTGCCTGGGTAAATAAAGGTTATAGAACTGTAAAAAGTAAAAAGAAAAAAAAAAAAGAAAAAAATATTGAAAACCGATACCGATATTTTCCGATATCATATAAGACAATAAAATAAAATAAAGATAATAATCATTTAAACGCTATTTTAAAAAGGTTTGTTTTGAGCAGTGCCAACCGAGTGTGCTGTCCTAATGACCTGCAGGAGAGAGTTCCACAGTTTGGGGGCGTAGTAGTGAAAGCACTGATCACAACATGTCACGTCACCACTTGTAACTCTGCTGTGGACACTGAGCACCCAGTATATAGTAGTATAGCAGACACAGGGATAAACAGAGGG
This sequence comes from Notolepis coatsorum, assembly GCF_963971535.1. Taxonomy (NCBI): domain Eukaryota; kingdom Metazoa; phylum Chordata; class Actinopteri; order Aulopiformes; family Paralepididae; genus Notolepis; species Notolepis coatsorum. The sequence continues at coordinate 9,221 of NW_028170044.1, forward strand.
AGGCTGCTGATGCCAGTGGGTGGTAATGATGACGAAAAAGAAGAAACTATGAAAATCACTTTCTTCTTCTTCTTCGTCGTCATCATCATCATCATCATTTTATTATTATTATTATTATTATTGTTATTAGGCTATTATTATTGTTGTTGTTTTTGTTGGACAAAAGTATTAAATAATTTAGGTCACAGTAAACTTCTGTCTTTTCTATTAAACAATACCATACTGGTAATAGTGCAAATAGTTATTTATTAAATCAGTGCATGAAGCGGTTCCATCTTCATGTCTTTATTTGTAGCACACATTGCTACATTGTTATGCAGCGAACACACACATGCGAGATGGGCGACACACATAGAAACACATACACACACACACACATGCATTTTTTGGGGTCGCCGATTTCACTTCAGACAGATTTCAAATATCCAAATATATATGAATATTGCATAGGGTTTACAATAGATCACCTTTTTGGTCTATTTGAGATATAGGGTTGAGATAGGTCAATTACAAAAACAGCTGGCAGTGTCCTTGTTGCCTAGTAACATGTACAGTGTAGATACTGTACTGAAGACACATTATGTATCACGGTTGTGTTTGGAACCCAATTTGCAGACAAGGAGAAACGGCAGACAGGTTTAAACCCAATATGGGTATATTTAATAGAATGGTCAATGTCCAGGCAGGGGTCGATACACAGGGGTGATACTCATAATGTCCAGGGTGTGCGTGGGGGCAAGAGAGTCAGACAGACGGGGTCAGAGCAGGGACAGGGATAGTCAGCCAGGCAGGGGTCAGAGCAGTTCCTTGTGAGCCAGGCCAGTGTCTCCAGGTCTTCACCGAGCAGGCTGAGGAGAGAGGACGAGAGCACAAAGTTAGACACGGTCAAAGAACATGAGATCCAGGCGAACAACTAGAAGCATCAGAATAGAGAATACGAGCAAAGTGAACACGACTAACTGGTAACGAGAGTTTACGATCTGACAGCTTCTCCACGTCTGGGGCGGGGTTATATACCCTGATGTACTATGCCCACAGACCTCAGATCAGCTTCTCCACGTCTGGGGCAGGGTTATATACCCTGATGTACTATGCCCACAGACCTCAGATCAGCTTCTCCACGTCTGGGGCGGGGTTATATACCCTGATGTACTATGCCCACAGACCTCAGCTCAGCTTCTCCACGTCTGGGGCGCGTGAATATTTTAGGCAACCAACTTGTGTTCAGCGTTTCTCTGATTGGCCACTACGCCCATGTGACCGCGGCAGCGCGAGAGAGCGGCAGTGCGGAAATAGGCTGCATTCTATTGCCATTCTCTGCGACAAACTCTAACCTTAACCAACTCCGAAACAATGCCTAACCTTAACCCTAACCTTAACCAACTCCGAAAGAATATTGCCATGCTCTAAGACAAACTGTAACATTAACCAACTCCGAAACAGCGCCTAAACTTAACCCTTCTAACCTTAACCAACTCCGAAACAATGCCTAACCTTAACCCTAACCTTAACCAACTCCGAAACAATGCCTAACCTTAACCCTAACCTTAACCAACTCCGAAACAATGCCTAAACTTAACCGGCGAAAGAATGCACGTAAAAAAAAAAATTGAAGTGATTAGAAACTTGTCACCAGCAGGATCCACAGCAAGGCGGTGAACCAGTTGAGCTAACCGTCAATGTTAAAAGAGGGGGAATTATGGCTACATAATGCTGCCGCTCCGCTCTGCCGCTGCCGCGTCGCCGCTAGACGCAACTTGGTTACCTTAAATAATTACGCGTCTGGCGCGGGGTTATATACCCTGATGTAATATGCCAACAGACACCTCAGATCAGCTGCCTCGCTGAACACCACACCTGCACCTACTTGACCATAATGAGAGCGGGAGAAGGGGGAAGAGAGACAGAGAGAGGAAGGAGCAGGAACCATGACAATATGGGACAGACCTTTCAGGAATCTTCACATGTTGCAGTTCGGGAGATGTTGAGCCAAATCAGATCTCAGAACAGCTCTCCCAGGATAAAGGGAGGGATAGTTTCACCAATCACCACATCACCTCCATGAGTGAGGACCACTCATTTTACAAGCCATCACACACACACACATGCACACGCACACACACCCACACACACACACACACACACACACACACACACACACACACACACACACACACACACACACACACACACACACACACACACACACACACACACACACACACACACACACACACACACACACACACACACACACACACACACACTCTACCTGAGAGACAATGACTTCACGGGGCGACAGTGGTTCAGGAGGCAGAGTGTTCGTCTGGTAATTGGAAGGTTCCCAGTTCGATTCTGGCTCCTCCCAGCAGCGTGTCAAAGTCTCCTTGAGCAAGACCCTTAAAACCTGTTAAGCCGTAAGGTGCCCTTATAAGGGGGTGTAATCGGGGGTGGTAATGTGTACTTGGGCGCACGCCTCACATATCGGCATGTAACTCGAGAACCGCTGAACGGATTTTGTCACCTGGGCAATCGACAAATAGGCCTTTAATTCTATCTATATATTGTATTAAAAGAAATGCACACACGAGCCGCTAGAGGTCGGCAAAGTGGCATCGCAAATCGTCCTCATGATGTTAATAGGTTTAAATGTTTTTTATTCTTTTTTTTGTAGCTAAGAGTAAAGACCATAACCCTATCAAAACAGCAGTCAAAGTGTATATTTTCATTTTTACCGATGTTTTATACGATTTACCGAAAATAATAATTTATCGAAAAAATGCTAATTATATCTATTTTATCGTAAAACCGTGAGGAAATTATTAAATCCAGATGTAACCCTGCCATTGGAAAGAGGAGCCTTTTCCCTATCCATAGATGTATGATTTGGCCATAATAAGGTCAAGGTCAAGTTCAAGGTCAAATATGAATTCATAATTCAAATCGATTATCATTTATTACTGTATCTACAAATCCTTCTGTTTAATCATCTTCCCTTTATTCATTTGCTTAGATATATATATTTTTTACACTTGATCTCAAGAAGGTGGTGAATGAGCTCAGTGAGCGAGCTCGGTGGTTGCACAATTATTCACCGGCACAGATGCAAAAATAAATCATAATTTGTATTCTCCTTTGTTTCATTACAATTTACTCAAGCCTAGTAACAGACACAATATTTCTGACACTGGGAATACATACCCCGAGGTCCCTAGATGTTCCTAGATACCAAGAACATGCAAATGGCCTTGTAGAAGTGGAGCAATCTTCCATTTACCTA
>NW_028170044.1:17500-22250 GCF_963971535.1 Notolepis coatsorum
GGGCGCCGCGGCCGACGGCAATAATGACACAGGCCTGTGTTATTTCCATGCACGCTTCGGCGCGAAAGCAACAAAGTGCCGCCCGCCTTGTACTTTTGTCAGGGCGGGAAACGCCAACACCTGCGCCCAGTAGCGGCCGTGAGCGCAGGTACGTCGAACAGGCTACTCTTCATTAAGGACACACTCTCTGGTCGAGAATTCCTCTGCGACACCGGAGCACAGAGGAGCGTCCTACCGGCGACGGTGGAGGACACCGCCGGCGGGGGGGGGGTCCGCGACTGACGACCGCCAACGGTAACCCGATCCGCACCTACGGCACGAGGACCGTGGAGTTGTGTTTCGGGGGACAGCGGTTCACGTGGGAGTTTGTCACGGCCGACGTCTCGTTCCCACTACTCTGGGCGAATTTCCTTTGTGCACATGGGCTCCTCGTGGACGTGAGGCACGGCCGCCTGGTAGACGCCCAGACGTACGCTTCCTTGACTTGTGTGCGCAATGAAGTGGTATACAGCGGGCTGGCCAGCTCGCTCGCAGAAGGGGACGTGTACCAACGCCTACTGCAGGAGTTTCCCAGCTTAACACAGCCTACATTCTCGGCCGCGACCACCAAACACGGGGTCGAGCACCACATCGAGACCGAAGGAGCTCCCGTGTACGCTAGGGCCCGCCGGCTCAACCCTGACAGACTAGCAGTCGCTAGGTCAGAGTTCGCCAACATGGAGAAGTTGGGGATTGTCCGACGCTCGGACAGCCCCTGGGCCTCGCCGCTGCACATCGTGCCCAAACCGGACGGGGGATGGAGACCGTGCGGGGACTACAGACGCCTCAACGATGCTACCACGCCAGACCGCTACCCGGTCCCCCACATCCAGGACTTCTCAGGGCACCTGGCGGGTAAGCTGTTCTTTTCGAAAGTAGACCTGGTACGCGGTTACCACCAAGTGCCGGTACACCCCTTGGACGTCCCGAAGACGGCGGTGGTAACACCCTTCGGTCTATTTGAGTTCCTACGGATGCCGTTCGGACTGAAGAACGCGGCACAGTCTTTCCAGAGGCTAATGGACTCGACGCTCAGAGACATGCCGTTTATTTTTGTCTACCTGGACGACATCCTCGTCGCCAGCTCCTCGCCCGAAGAGCACCTGGAGCACCTACGATGCCTCTTTACGAGGCTGGGCCAAAACGGCCTAATCATCAACCCGGCTAAGTGTCAGTTCGGGTTGACCTCCATACGGTTCCTCGGACACCTCATCGACAGGAGGGGGGCCGCCCCCCTCCCGTCGAAAGTGGAGGCCGTTTCCGCTTTCCCACGACCCCCGACGGCCCGGGCGCTCAGGGAATTTCTCGGGATGGTGACGTTTTATCACCGGTTCATCCCCCGGGCGGCCCACACCATGCGGCCGCTTTACGAGGCGCTGAAGGACAAGTCCCCCAACCAGCCGGTCGACTGGACGGCCGAGAGGACGACAGCCTTCGCGGCCACCAAGGCGGCCCTGGCGGGTGCAGCCATGTTGGCTCACCCGTCACCGGGGGCCCCGGTCGCCATTACCACCGACGCGTCAGACTACGCGGTGGGCGCAGTGCATGAACAATACGTTGACGGCGCCTGGCAACCGCTGGCGTTTTTCAGCCGTCAACTGACACCCAGGGAGCGCAAGTACAGCGCATTTGACAGAGAGCTCCTAGGTCTCTGGTTGGCGGTGCGCCATTTTCGTTTCATGCTGGAGGGCCGGGAGTTTACGGCCTTCGTCGACCACAAACCACTCACGTTCTCCATGTCCAAGGTGGCTGAACCGTGGTCCGCGCGACAACAGCGCCAACTCTCGTACATTTCCGAGTACACGACAGACATACGGCATATCGCCGGGAAAGCCAACGTGGTCGCAGACTGCCTATCCAGGGTCGTCATCGGAGCGGTGCAACTGGGCCTCGACTACGTCGCCATGGGCTCGGAACAGGCCTCCGACCACGACATCCAGGCCCTCAGGACAGCGGATACCAGTCTGCGCCTCAGAGACGTCGCGATTGGCGGCTCGGGCGCGGCCCTGCTCTGTGACCTCTCCACCGGGCAACCCCGGCCGCTGGTCCCTATAGGCTGGCGCAGGCGGGCTTTCGAGGCTGTGCACGACCTGTCTCACCCCGGTAGGAAGCCTTCGAGCAGGTTGGTGTCACAGAAGTTTGTGTGGCGAGGGCTCAAGAAAGACGTGATGGCCTGGGTCGACGCGTGTGTGTCCTGCCAACGGGCTAAAGTGCACCGACATACCAAGGCCCCGCTTGTGACATTCGTGGTTCCCGAGAGGAGATTCGACCACGTCAATGTTGACCTCGTGGGCCCGCTTCCTTCCTCTCACGGGTTTACCTACCTGTTCACTATGGTGGACAGGACCACCCGATGGCCGGAAGCCGTTCCCCTCGCCTCGACGTCTTCTTCCGACGTGGCCCACGCCTTTATCAGCACGTGGATCGCACGTTTCGGGACCCCGTCTGACCTCTCCTCCGACCGGGGCTCGCAGTTCACCTCAGAGCTCTGGAACGCGGTCGCCAGCGGCCTGGGGGTTAAGCTGCACCGTACAACCGCGTACCACCCGCAGGCCAACGGGCTATGCGAACGTTTCCACCGGTCCATGAAGGCGGCGCTGCGCGCAGGCCTGACGGACGGCAACTGGGTGGATGCTCGGACTTAGGAGCGCCCCCAAGGAAGACCTGCAGGCCTCGTCCGCGGAACTGTTATACGGCCAGACATTGCGCGTCCCGGGGGATTTCATTCCGGACGCGACAACCCCTTGGTCCGCGGCCAGCCAGCGTTCCACCCTGCGAGAAGCGGCTCAGACCTTCGCCCCGATTCCCACGTCGCAGCATGGTACCCCCGTTTCCCGGGTGCCGCGCAGCCTGCACACGGCGGAGTATGTTTTTGTTCGCCACGATGCGCACCGTGGGCCCCTACGCCCCCCTTACGATGGCCCGTTTAGGGTCCTGCGACACGGTAACAAGGACCTCATGGTCGACATGGGCGGTAGGACGGAGACCGTGTCAATAGACAGGATCAAGCCCGCTCACGTAGACGTTTCACAGCCTTTGGAGTTGGCCCTTCCCCCCCGCAGGGGTCGTCCGCCGTTGCCCCGGGTGCCACCGCCCACAGAGCCACCGGCGGCCTCACCGATGCCAGCGCCCCCGGGTGTCGGTGAGGGTACGGGCGCTTGCGACGCTTTCCCCTCTCCGCCCCCGGTTTTCCGCGCTCGCCGAGGCCGTTTCGTGCCCCCGGGTGTCGTGGACGGCGCGGGCGCTTATGCCACTCCGCCCTCCCCGCCCCCGGCTTTCCGCACACGCAGAGGCCGGGCAATTGTTCCCCCACGCCGGGGGGATTTTGACTATGGGTGAATTCTGGGGGTCTTGTGTAGTGACTGTACATAATTCACAAGGAACTCGTTGGGAATGGTAGTTCCCCCCGGACGACTTATAGGGTGGCACTTCCTGCCACCGGCATTCTTATTTTACTGTCGACACGACTACGTCGATTTGTTGTTACGCTGATGAATAAAGGAATTAGGTTTAACTTCGAGACACCGCCTCCGACTCCTTCTTCTCAGCGCTACAACAGCGCATTTTTGTGTGCGCGTACACGCGAGTACACATCCGTGCACGATCGCGCGTACTTAGTTCTGCCTCAGTGATCTAATAACACGGCGTGTAACCGCGTGTGTGCACGACTGCACCCCTGACCTCAGCTGAGACCTCGTGACCACGGCGCTTCCCCCTATTGGTCGTGAGGGGGGGGGGGGTAATTACGTCCCCCTCTTTTTCCGCCTCTCATTCTCACGTCTCTGTTGTTTTTATTATTATCACGCTGCTCAGCAACAAAAAGAAAAAAGAGACACATGTCCACCGTTTCTGTAATTGTGATCAAAACAGCTCAATGCGTCAGCGACACTGAGTAAACATCCTCCTCTCCTCTCCTCTCCTCTCCTCTCCTCTCCTCTCCTCTCCTCTCCTCTCCTCTCCTCTCCTCTCCTCTCCTCTCCTCTCCTCTCCTCTCCTCTCCTCCCCTCTCCTCTCCTCCCCTCTCCCCTCCTCCCCTCTCCTCCCCTCCCCCCTCCTCCCCTCTCCTCTCCTCTCCTCTCCTCTCCTCTCCTCCCCTCTCCCCCTCTCCCCCTCCTCTCCTCTCCTCTCTCTCCTCTCCTCTCCTCTCCTCTCCTCTCCTCTCCTCTCCTCTCCTCTCCTCTCCTCTCCTCTCCTCTCCTCTCCTCTCCCTCCTCTTCCTCTCCTCTCCTCTCCTCTCCTCTCTCTCCTCCTCTCCTCTCCTCTCCTCTCCTCTCCTCTCCTCTCCTCTCCTCTGTTTCTCCTCTCCTCTCTTTTCCTCTCCTCCCTCTCCTCCCTCTCCTCTCCTCTCCTCTCCTCTCTCTCCTCTCCTCTCCTCTCCTCTCCTCTCCTCTCCTCTCCTCTCCTCTCCCTCCTCTCCTCTCCTCTCTCCTTCTCCTCTCCTCCCTCTCCTCTCTTCTCTCTTCTCCTCTCCTCTCCTCTCCTCTCCTCTCCTCCTCTCTCCTCTCCTCTCCTCTTCTCTCCCCTCCTTTCCTCTCCTCTCCTCTCCTCTCCTCTCCTCTCCCTCTCCTCCCCCCCGTCTCAGCAGGTCCTAACAGCGCTTGATGGTTAGCGAGCAGCAGATGATGTTACACACGGTGTCTGCCGGGTCCTCCTGACTCAGCAGGCTCTCTCTCTCTCTCTCTCCTCTCTCTCTCTCTCTCTCTCTCTCTCT
>NW_028170043.1:0-2500 GCF_963971535.1 Notolepis coatsorum
GGTGTCTATAGAGTCCATGAACCATATGTTGTGTGTATGCCTGTGTGCATAATGTGTCTCTTCCTCGCTGCTGTGTGCATCATGAATAGCAGTGCTGCCCCCCCACCCCCACCCCCACCCTACGCCCAGGTGCTGTTTGGCCAGGTTTAATCTCCCGCGTATTTAGACTGTTTAAATTGTCTCAGTTGAGTTAAGTTCCTGTTTACCTAAGCAAAGTGGAACCCTATCGGAGGCAGCAGGGGCTTGTGTGTCAGTCACCCTGCAGATAGCTCAGCCGTGCGGGGACGGAGACGATAAGGGACGGAGGGGGGGGGTGGAGGAGGGGGACGGAGACGATAAGGACGGAGGGGGGGGGGGTGGAGGAGACGGAGACGATAAGGGACGGAGGGGGGGGGGGGGGGTGGAGGAGGGGGACGGAGACGATAAGGGACGGAGGGGGGGGGGTGGAGGAGTGGGACGGAGACGATAAGGGACGGAGGGGGGGCGTGGAGGAGGGGGACGGAGGAGGGGGGGGGACGGAGGGGGGGGACGGAGGGGTTTAATCACAGACTGGAGGGGCGGGCAGGTGGACAGCGGGAGGCAGGCAGGTGTGCTTTAAGGACAATTTTGGTTCCACTCTCTCAGGGTCTCTCCTTTTCTCTCTCTCTCTCTCTCTCTCTCTCTCTCCTTCTCGCTCTTTTTCCGTCTAGCTCCCTCCTTCTCACTCACTTTCTTTGTTCCCTCTCTCTGTTTCTCTCCCTCTCTCTTGTTTTCTCCCTCTAGTTCTTGCTCTCTCTCTCTCTCTCTCTATCTCTTGTTTTTCCATGTCTGTCTTTTTATCCTTTATAAGTCTCTCTCTTCCATTTATTTCTCCATGTAGCTCTCAATTCAATTCCATTCAAATCTCTTGTTTTTCTGTCTGTCTTTTTCTCCTTTATCAGTCTCCCTCAGTCTGTGTTTTTATCCCGTCTCTTCCATTTCTTTCTCTATGTAGCTCTCTTTCTCTTGTGTTTCTGTCTTTTTATCCTTTATCAGTCTTCCTCTTCCATTTCTTTCTCTATGTATCTCTCTTTCTCTTGTGTTTCTGTCTTTTTATCCTTTATCAGTCTTCCTCTTCCATTTCTTTCTCTATGTATCTCTCTTTCTCTTGTGTTTCTGTCTTTTTATCCTTTATCAGTCTTCCTCTTCCATTTCTTTCTCTATGTATCTCTCTTTCTCTTGTGTTTCTGTCTTTTTATCCTTTATCAGTCTTCCTCTTCCATTTCTTTCTCTATGTATCTCTCTTTCTCTTGTGTTTCTGTCTTTTTATCCTTTATCAGTCTTCCTCTTCCCTTTCTTTCTCTATGTATCTCTCTTTCTCTTGTGTTTCTGTCTTTTTATCCTTTATCAGTCTTCCTCTTCCATTTCTTTCTCTATGTATCTCTCTTTCTCTTGTGTTTCTGTCTTTTTATCCTTTATCAGTCTTCCTCTTCCCTTTCTTTCTCTATGTAGCTCTCTTTCTCTTGTGTTTCTGTCTTTTTATCCTTTATCAGTCTTCCTCTTCCCTTTCTTTCTCTATGTAGCTCTCTTTCTCTTGTGTTTCTGTCTTTTTATCCTTTATCAGTCTTCCTCTTCCCTTTCTTTCTCTATGTAGCTCTCTTTCTCTTGTGTTTCTGTCTTTTTATCCTTTATCAAAAAAATCTAATTTATTTATAGGGCCCGACAACACACGTTAATGTCCCCATGGGCCGTACAGATCTTCTTTAAACAAGTCAAGAAGAAAACATAACAATAAGTCAAGAACAGAACAAGAACACCATAAGGTGCAAACATTTTTAGATGAATGCAAATAAATGAAAGAATGCAAGCACTCCCAGACATACCCCACGCGAAGGTAAGGAAAAACTCACTAAAACCTAACAATAGGGAAAAAAGCTCCACAGGCAGTGTGGAGGAGAGAAACCTTAGAAGGGCCATTCAAGGGGGGATCTCCCTTCTTAGATGTTGGTGATAGTAGTGTTGCAGACGGACAGTTGGTAAGCATGCACTCATGTGTGTAGTGGAACACAGATGAGTGCATGCAATAGCAACTGTACATTTTGAAAAATTAAAGATAGAGCTAATAGCGATAGCAACTGAACATTTTGAAAGATTAAAGATAGAGCTGATAGCGAATCTATTTGAGGCACAGGGGCGGCGCAAAGAGGGTCACGTCCTCCCCGTCTTAGTCAAGGGACATTTAACACTCCGGTCGTTGCTCAGGGACAGCCGGAGACAGGGAGATAGGGGGCGGCGCAGAGAGGGTCGCGAACTCCCCGACATCATCGCGGGACATCCGGCACTCCGGTCACCACTACGAGACCTCCGGAGACAGGGGGGCACGCAGAGGGGGTCGCAACCTCCCGGCCTTCGTCACGGGACGTCCAACACTCCGGTCAACACTCCAGGACAGCAAGTCATAGGGAGACAGGGAGACGGGACAGGCGTTAGACAGCTCATGAGATTGTAGTAGGCGGACATAGCAATAGATACAAGTGGTAGG
>NW_028170043.1:7500-11133 GCF_963971535.1 Notolepis coatsorum
ACTTTGGAGTTTGAGTAACTCTATGAAAATATGTAATTAAGTTAGCAGATAATCTCACCTTAACACTGAGCCATGAGAGACGTGCGTGCATGTCAACTACACTAGCCCTAGGACCAGTCTAGCTGCCTTGTTTTGAGCTACTTGTAGTTTTCTGAGTAGACCATTGGATGCAGATGACCGTACTACAGAGCAGTAGTCTCTAAATGACATAAAACCATAGAGCACACAACTTGACGAAACAGCACTGATGTGAGACACTGTTGACCACTAGGAGCTGCCCAGTACGACCACAGTCTGACACTGTTGACCACTAGGAGCTGCCCAGTACAACCACAGTCTGACACTGTTGACCACTAGGAGCTGCCCAGTACAACCACAGTCTGACACTGTTGACCACCAGGAGCAACTCCACTGGAGCAGTTTGGGGGTTAAGTGCCTTGCTCAAAGGCACTTCAGTGGTTGGTGTTGAGGGACAGGAGAGCTTTATTCATTCACTTCCCCATCCAGATTTGTTCTGCCGGTCAGGGGGATCGAACCAGCAACCTTCCGGTCTTAAGCCTGGTCCCATCACCTTTACGTCACAGCTAATGGCAATAATTCACTAGAACCTCAGAATAGTTAACACTGAGATGTGTTCTGGCGAAAAATGCAAACAAGAATTCAAATTTGATATTAGATTAGATTAGATTAGATTAGGACACCATACAAATTGATTACATAAGGAAAGTCCCAACTATCTTACATTACATTTACATTTAGTAATGTATCCAAAGCGACTTACAAGTTCTGTACGACAAGTCATCAGGAAGGGTACAACTCTATCAGCTGAGTAACAATGTTCATCAAAGTGTTGAAACCTGGGTGCTGCAGTGTTGAGTGCAGAGTAGTAAAGACATATTAGTATAGTAGGTAGTAATATAGGCAAGGAAGATTATTTAGTGGAAGGGTGCATGATAGTAGGGAGGGACGAGGGATCAGCCCACTGGGGGACGGTTGTAAAGAGGGGTGACCTATTTCTGCATTAAAACATAACATAGTAATAATAATAATAATAATAATAATAATAATAATAATAATAATAATAATAATAATAATAATAATAATAATAATAATAATAATAATAATAATAATAATAATAATAACAATAACAATAACAATAACAATAATAATAATAATAATAATAATAATAATAATAATAATAATGATAATGATAATGATAATGATGATAATGATAATAATAATAATAATAATAATAATAATAATAATAATAATAGATGGTAAGCCTTAGACATGATTGTGAAGCAGCTCAGCTAGAGTGGCACAGTTACAACATATAAGACGGTAGCTTAGCATACAATCAGAATCAGAATCAGAAAGGTCTTTATTGCCACGTAGTTTTCACATTACAGGGAATTAGATTCGGTCGTCTTTGGTCGCGACATTATCGGACAGACAATTACGGTAGACTAAAATAAAAAGGTAGAATAAAATAGAATGAAATATAAACTAAATTAAAATAGAAGCACAATAGAATAGAATAGAATAAAAAAATACAATACACTGCCTGCCTGCCTGCCTGCCTGCCTGCCTGCCTGCCTGCCCAGTGTGTGTGTGTGTGTGTGTGTGTGTGTGTGTGTGTGTGTGTGTGTGTGTGTGTGTGTGTGTGTGTGTGTGTGTGTGTGTGTGTGTGTGTGTGTGTGTGTGTGTGTGTGTGTGTGTGTGTGTGTGTGTGTGTGTGTGTGTGTGTGTGTGTGGTGTGTGTGTGTGTGTGTGTGTGTGTGTATTTTAGAATAAAAATAACAATACAGTGGGATGGAATATTAGCAGGCCACATGCAGCACGTGGGATTAGGGTTAACATGGAGAGAGAGAGAGAGAGAGAGAGAGAGAGAGAGAGAGAGAGAGAGAGAGAGAGACACAGAGAGAAAAGGGGGAAGGGGGTCTGAGCATGTGTAACGAGTCAGTCCTGTATATTGAGTCCACTTGATTGACAGTTGGTTTCTTACCCCCCGTGGTAGGTGCTCGGGGGCGGGTCACCCGGGAGGGGGGGGGGGGGGGGGGGGGCGCGAGCCTCGTTTCACATGAGGCACAAACACACGCCCGTCTGCTGTCATCGGCATAATGGGCCTCCGCTATTTAGGACACGTTTTTTAATTTTTGGTCCGGCGTTAAAAACGTGGAGACAGCTCCGTAGAGAACGAGCGGAAAGATACCCAGATAGATGAGTACTCTGGTAGTAAAAGTAGACAAGTATTTCCTATTGAATGTACTACTTAAGTATCTAAAGTAAAAGTATGCGTTTTTTTTACGTCACGTTTGTGTGGTCCAGGGCTCGGGAGCGTTCGGTCCTCGATCCATTGACCTCTATAAAAGTGATGTTAAAAAGTCGTATGTGGTCCAGTTATGCTGCTCTGATTAAAACGTGGATCCCTCCTCCCCCTCCTGCTGATGGACGGTACCGGTACCGTGAGAGTCCGGGAGGTTTTTAGAGGACGCTGTGTCGTGTGGTTCTGGGGGACTGATACTGTAGAGACTGAGGAGAAGGAAGAGTTTCAGTTCAGTTTAGACTTTATTTGAACGGGGACAGCACACGTAATGAACATAAAGTAAATGTGTGAGACAGTGTTAGCCAAAGCTAATGTTCAACTGTTGTCCCTGGTTGGGCCTGGTGTTAAAAAGCGCCTAAAAAAAGAAAGCATAACATATAATGGCATACAGGTAATTAGGAACAGGTTAAAAACACATCATGCAGGGTCGCTCTAGTAGCACGCCATGTATCGCGCTGCGTCGCGAAGCGGCCGTCCCAGGTATACGCTTCCACTCCCGGTGACTCCCGTTTGTCGCGTGTCTTCCCCGCCTCTTCTCCCCCGTTCGTCCTCTCCTCATCTGTCGGTCATGTCGGACCATGAAAAAGCGAATAAACGCAAAAAAAAATTTAAATCTTTAAAAACACATCATGCAAAATATATACATCAGACATGTAACATGTACAACAAACAATAATTCTACATATTAGGTACAGGCAAGCAGGTAGAGTTCTGCAGGCTGTTGTGCTCACATGGTTATTTCTTAACCATGTTTTGAAAGTGTTTGAATTATCTATCTAAAAAAAATTAAAAATGTAAATCTAACCCTAACTAACCTTACTGTCATGCACTTGTCCTAATAAACTAACCTACACTGTAGCACTCAACACTTTGATGAACATTGTTGCTCAGCTGATAGAGTTGTGCCCTTCCTGATGGCTTGTCGTACAGAACTTGTAAGTCGCTTTGGATAAAAGCGTTCAGCTAAATGACTAAATGTAAAATGTAAATGATTGATCTGTGTGTTTCTATATATTGCGGATGTAACTTGGAATGAGTTCCAGTCTTTGGCAGCTCTCACGGCTGATTTGCTAAATGTACTTGTCCTTTAATGGAACAGCCAAGTCACCCGGTACGACGGTTCTGGTGAACCTGCTGCTGGGGGGGGTGAAAAAAAACGGCGCACGTCGGTGGAGGTGGGAGGGAGCTGACGGGGTTAAAAGTGGACAGCGTCGGCGGCACACTGGAGCGGTAAGAGGACAAGTGTCGAGAGAGCGACAGGGAAAAGACGGAGCTGCCCCGTGTGTCCCACGTCTCCTTCAAACTCC
>NW_028170042.1:0-70345 GCF_963971535.1 Notolepis coatsorum
ATGTATAAACAGAAGGTTCTGTGGAGGAGGTTTCAAACAGACAGGATGTATAAACAGAAGGTTATGTGGAGGAGGATGGTCCAAACAGACAGGATGTATAAACAGAAGGTTCTGTGGAGGAGGAGGGTTCAAACAGACAGGATGTATAAACAGAAGGTACTGTGGAGGAGGGTTCAAACAGACAGGATGTATAAACAGAAGGTTCTGTGGAGGAGGGTTCAAACAGACAGGATGTATAAACAGAAGGTTCTGTGGAGGAGGAGGGTTCAAACAGACAGGATGTATAAACAGAAGGTTCTGTGGAGGAGGGTCCAAACAGACAGGATGTATAAACAGAAGGTTCTGTGGAGGAGGAGGGTTCAAACAGACAGGATGTATAAACAGAAGGTTCTGTGGAGGAGGTTTCAAACAGACAGGATGTATAAACAGAAGGTTCTGTGGAGGAGGAGGGTCCAAATCAACAGGATGTATAAACAGAAGGTTCTGTGGAGGAGGAGGGTTCAAACACACAGGATGTATAAACAGAAGGTTCTGTGGAGGAGGGTTCAAACAGACAGGATGTATAACAGAAGGTTCTGTGGAGGAGGAGGGGTCAAACAGAGAGGATGTATAAACAGAAGGTTCTGTGGAGGAGGGTTCAAACAGACAGGATGTATAAACAGAAGGTTCTGTGGAGGAGGAGGGTTCAAACAGACAGGATGTATAAACAGAAGGTTCTATGGAGGAGGGTTCAAACAGACAGGATGTATAAACAGAAGGTTCTGTGGAGGAGGGTTCAAACAGACAGGATGTATAAACAGAAGGTTCTGTGGAAGAGGAGGGTTCAAACAGACAGGATGTATAAACAGAAGGATCTGTGGAGGAGGAGGGTTCAAACAGACAGGATGTATCAACAGAAGGTTCTGTGGAGGAGGGTTCAAACAGACAGGATGTATAAACAGAATGTTCTGTGGAGGAGGAGGGTTCAAACAGACATGATGTATAAACAGAAGGTTCTGTGGAGGAGGGTCCAAACAGACAGGATGTATAAACAGAAGGTTCTGTGGAGGAGGGTCCAAACAGACAGGATGTATAAACAGAAGGTTCTGTGGAGGAGGGTCCAAACAGACAGGATGTATAAACAGAAGGTTCTGTGGATGAGGAGGGTTCAAACAGACAGGATGTATAAACAGAAGGTTCTGTGGAGGAGGAGGGTTCAAACAGACAGGATGTATAAACAGAAGGTTCTGTGGAGGAGGAGGGTTCAAACAGACAGGAAGGTTCTGTGGAGGAGGGTCCAAACAGACAGGATGTATAAACAGAAGGTTCCGTGGAGGAGGAGGGTTCAAACAGACAGGATGTATAAACAGAAGGTTCTGTGGAGGAGGAGGGTTCAAACAGACAGGATGTATAAACAGAAGGTTCTGTGGAGGAGGGTCCAAACAGACAGGATGTATAAACAGAAGGTTCTGTGGAGGAGGAGGGTTCAAACAGACAGGATGTATAAACAGAAGGTTCTGTGGAGGAGGAGGGTTCAAACAGACAGGATGTATAAACAGAAGGTTCTGTGGAGGAGGGTTCAAACAGACATGATGTATAAACAGAAGGTTATGTGGAGGAGGGTCCAAACAGACAGGATGTATAAACAGAAGGTTCTGTGGAGGAGGAGGGTCCAAACAGACAGGATGTATAAACAGAAGGTTCTGTGGAGGATGGTTCAAACAGACAGGATGTATAAACAGAAGGTTCTGTGGAGGAGGAGGGTTCAAACAGACAGGATGTATAAACAGAAGGTTCTGTGGAGGAGGGTTCAAACAGACAGGATGTATAAACAGAAGGTTCTGTGGAGGAGGGTTCAAACAGACAGGATGTATAAACAGAAGGTTCTGTGGAGGAGGGTTCAAACAGACAGGATGTATAAACAGAAGGTTCTGAGGAGGAGGGTTCAAACAGACAGGATGTATAAACAGAAGGTTCTGTGGAGGAGGAGGGTTCAAACAGACAGGATGTATAAACAGAAGGTTCTGTGGAGGAGGAGGGTTCAAACAGACAGGATGTATAAACAGAAGGTTCTGTGGAGGAGGAGGGTTCAAACAGACAGGATGTATAAACAGAAGGTTCTGTGGAGGAGGAGGGTCCAAACAGACAGGATGTATAAACAGAAGGTTCTGTGGAAGAGGAGGGTTCAAACAGACATGATGTATAAACAGAAGGTTCTGTGGAGGAGGGTTCAAACAGACAGGATGTATAAACAGAAGGTTCTGTGAAGGAGGGTTCAAACAGACAGGATGTATAAACAGAATGTTCTGTGGAGGAGGGTTCAAACAGACAGGATGTATAAACAGAAGGTTCTGTGGAGGAGGGTTCAAACAGACAGGATGTATAAACAGAAGGTTCTGTGGAGGAGGAGGGTTCAAACAGACAGGATGTATAAACAGAAGGTTCTGTGGAGGAGGGTTCAAACAGACAGGATGTATAAACAGAAGGTTCTGTGGAGGAGGGTTCAAACAGACAGGATGTATAAACAGAAGGTTCTGTGGAGGAGGGTTCAAACAGACAGGATGTATAAACAGAAGGTTCTGAGGAGGAGGGTTCAAACAGACAGGATGTATAAACAGAAGGTTCTGTGGAGGAGGAGGGTTCAAACAGACAGGATGTATAAACAGAAGGTTCTGTGGATGAGGAGGGTTCAAACAGACAGGATGTATAAACAGAAGGTTCTGTGGAGGAGGAGGGTTCAAACAGACAGGATGTATAAACAGAAGGTTCTGTGGAGGAGGGTTCAAACAGACAGGATGTATAAACAGAAGGTTCTGTGGAGGAGGAGGGTCCAAACAGACAGGATGTATAAACAGAAGGTTCTGTGGAGGAGGGTTCAAACAGACATGATGTATAAACAGAAGGTTCTGTGGAGGAGGAGGGTCCAAACAGACAGGATGTATAAACAGAAGGTTCTGTGGAGGAGGGTTCAAACAGACAGGATGTATAAACAGAAGGTTCTGTGGAGGAGGAGGGTCGAAACAGACAGGATGTATGAACAGAAGGTTCTGTGGAGGAGGAGGGTTCAAACAGACAGGATGTATAAACAGAAGGTTCTGTGGAGGAGGAGGGTTCAAACAGACAGGATGTATAAACAGAAGGTTCTGTGGAGGAGGAGGGTTCAAACAGACAGGATGTATAAACAGAAGGTTCTGTGGAGGAGGAGGGTTCAAACAGACAGTATGTATAAACAGAAGGTTCTGTGGAGGAGGGTTCAAACAGACATGATGTATAAACAGAAGGTTCTGTGGAGGAGGAGGGTTCAAACAGACAGTATGTATAAACAGAAGGTTCTGTGGAGGAGGGTTCAAACAGACATGATGTATAAACAGAAGGTTCTGTGGAGGAGGAGGGTCCAAACAGACAGGATGTATAAACAGAAGGTTCTGTGGAGGAGGGTTCAAACAGACAGGATGTATAAACAGAAGGTTCTGTGGAGGAGGAGGGTCCAAACAGACAGGATGTATGAACAGAAGGTTCTGTGGAGGAGGAGGGTTCAAACAGACAGGATGTATAAACAGAAGGTTCTGTGGAGGAGGAGGGTTCAAACAGACAGGATGTATAAACAGAAGGTTCTGTGGAGGAGGAGGGTTCAAACAGACAGGATGTATAAACAGAAGGTTCTGTGGAGGAGGAGGGTTCAAACAGACAGTATGTATAAACAGAAGGTTCTGTGGAGGAGGGTTCAAACAGACAGGATGTATAAACAGAAGGTTCTGTGGAGGAGGATGGTCCAAACAGACAGGATGTATAAACAGAAGGTTCTGTGGAGGAGGGTTGAAACAGACAGGATGTATAAACAGAAGGTTCTGTGGAGGAGGGTTCAAACAGACAGGATGTATAAACAGAAGGTTCTGTGGAGGAGGGTCCAAACAGACAGGATGTATAAACAGAAGGTTCTGTGGAGGAGGATGGTTCAAACAGACAGGATGTATAAACAGAAGGTTCTGTGGAGGAGGGTTCAAACAGACAGGATGTATAAACAGACGGTTCTGTGGAGGAGGAGGGTTCAAACAGACATGATGTATAAACAGAAGGTTCTGTGGAGGAGGAGGGTTCAAACAGACAGGATGTATAAACAGAAGGTTCTGTGGAGGAGGGTTCAAACAGACAGGATGTATAAACAGAATGTTCTGTGGAGGAGGGTTCAAACAGACAGGATGTATAAACAGAAGGTTCTGTGGAGGAGGGTTCAAACAGACAGGATGTATAAACAGAAGGTTCTGTGGAGGAGGAGGGTTCAAACAGACAGGATGTATAAACAGAAGGTTCTGTGGAGGAGGATGGTCCAAACAGACAGGGTGTATAAACAGAAGGTTCTGTGGAGGAGGAGGGTTCAAACAGACAGGATGTATAAACAGAAGGTACTGTGGAGGAGGGTTCAAACAGACAGGATGTATAAACAGAAGGTTCTGTGGAGGAGGGTTCAAACAGACAGGATGTATAAACAGAAGGTTCTGTGGAGGAGGAGGGTTCAAACAGACAGGATGTATAAACAGAAGGTTCTGTGGAGGAGGGTCCAAACAGACAGGATGTATAAACAGAAGGTTCTGTGGAGGAGGAGGGTTCAAACAGACAGGATGTATAAACAGAAGGTTCTGTGGAGGAGGTTTCAAACAGACAGGATGTATAAACAGAAGGTTCTGTGGAGGAGGAGGGTCCAAATCAACAGGATGTATAAACAGAAGGTTCTGTGGAGGAGGAGGGTTCAAACACACAGGATGTATAAACAGAAGGTTCTGTGGAGGAGGGTTCAAACAGACAGGATGTATAACAGAAGGTTCTGTGGAGGAGGAGGGGTCAAACAGAGAGGATGTATAAACAGAAGGTTCTGTGGAGGAGGGTTCAAACAGACAGGATGTATAAACAGAAGGTTCTGTGGAGGAGGAGGGTTCAAACAGACAGGATGTATAAACAGAAGGTTCTATGGAGGAGGGTTCAAACAGACAGGATGTATAAACAGAAGGTTCTGTGGAGGAGGGTTCAAACAGACAGGATGTATAAACAGAAGGTTCTGTGGAAGAGGAGGGTTCAAACAGACAGGATGTATAAACAGAAGGATCTGTGGAGGAGGAGGGTTCAAACAGACAGGATGTATCAACAGAAGGTTCTGTGGAGGAGGGTTCAAACAGACAGGATGTATAAACAGAATGTTCTGTGGAGGAGGAGGGTTCAAACAGACATGATGTATAAACAGAAGGTTCTGTGGAGGAGGGTCCAAACAGACAGGATGTATAAACAGAAGGTTCTGTGGAGGAGGGTCCAAACAGACAGGATGTATAAACAGAAGGTTCTGTGGATGAGGAGGGTTCAAACAGACAGGATGTATAAACAGAAGGTTCTGTGGAGGAGGAGGGTTCAAACAGACAGGATGTATAAACAGAAGGTTCTGTGGAGGAGGAGGGTTCAAACAGACAGGAAGGTTCTGTGGAGGAGGGTCCAAACAGACAGGATGTATAAACAGAAGGTTCCGTGGAGGAGGAGGGTTCAAACAGACAGGATGTATAAACAGAAGGTTCTGTGGAGGAGGAGGGTTCAAACAGACAGGATGTATAAACAGAAGGTTCTGTGGAGGAGGAGGGTTCAAACAGACAGGATGTATAAACAGAAGGTTCTGTGGAGGAGGAGGGTTCAAACAGACAGGATGTATAAACAGAAGGTTCTGTGGAGGAGGAGGGTTCAAACAGACAGTATGTATAAACAGAAGGTTCTGTGGAGGAGGGTTCAAACAGACAGGATGTATAAACAGAAGGTTCTGTGGAGGAGGATGGTCCAAACAGACAGGATGTATAAACAGAAGGTTCTGTGGAGGAGGGTTCAAACAGACAGGATGTATAAACAGAAGGTTCTGTGGAGGAGGGTCCAAACAGACAGGATGTATAAACAGAAGGTTCTGTGGAGGAGGATGGTTCAAACAGACAGGATGTATAAACAGAAGGTTCTGTGGAGGAGGGTTCAAACAGACAGGATGTATAAACAGACGGTTCTGTGGAGGAGGAGGGTTCAAACAGACATGATGTATAAACAGAAGGTTCTGTGGAGGAGGAGGGTTCAAACAGACAGGATGTATAAACAGAAGGTTCTGTGGAGGAGGGTTCAAACAGACAGGATGTATAAACAGAATGTTCTGTGGAGGAGGGTTCAAACAGACAGGATGTATAAACAGAAGGTTCTGTGGAGGAGGGTTCAAACAGACAGGATGTATAAACAGAAGGTTCTGTGGAGGAGGAGGGTTCAAACAGACAGGATGTATAAACAGAAGGTTCTGTGGAGGAGGATGGTCCAAACAGACAGGGTGTATAAACAGAAGGTTCTGTGGAGGAGGAGGGTTCAAACAGACAGGATGTATAAACAGAAGGTACTGTGGAGGAGGGTTCAAACAGACAGGATGTATAAACAGAAGGTTCTGTGGAGGAGGGTTCAAACAGACAGGATGTATAAACAGAAGGTTCTGTGGAGGAGGAGGGTTCAAACAGACAGGATGTATAAACAGAAGGTTCTGTGGAGGAGGGTCCAAACAGACAGGATGTATAAACAGAAGGTTCTGTGGAGGAGGAGGGTTCAAACAGACAGGATGTATAAACAGAAGGTTCTGTGGAGGAGGTTTCAAACAGACAGGATGTATAAACAGAAGGTTCTGTGGAGGAGGAGGGTCCAAATCAACAGGATGTATAAACAGAAGGTTCTGTGGAGGAGGAGGGTTCAAACACACAGGATGTATAAACAGAAGGTTCTGTGGAGGAGGGTTCAAACAGACAGGATGTATAACAGAAGGTTCTGTGGAGGAGGAGGGGTCAAACAGAGAGGATGTATAAACAGAAGGTTCTGTGGAGGAGGGTTCAAACAGACAGGATGTATAAACAGAAGGTTCTGTGGAGGAGGAGGGTTCAAACAGACAGGATGTATAAACAGAAGGTTCTATGGAGGAGGGTTCAAACAGACAGGATGTATAAACAGAAGGTTCTGTGGAGGAGGGTTCAAACAGACAGGATGTATAAACAGAAGGTTCTGTGGAAGAGGAGGGTTCAAACAGACAGGATGTATAAACAGAAGGATCTGTGGAGGAGGAGGGTTCAAACAGACAGGATGTATCAACAGAAGGTTCTGTGGAGGAGGGTTCAAACAGACAGGATGTATAAACAGAATGTTCTGTGGAGGAGGAGGGTTCAAACAGACATGATGTATAAACAGAAGGTTCTGTGGAGGAGGGTCCAAACAGACAGGATGTATAAACAGAAGGTTCTGTGGAGGAGGGTCCAAACAGACAGGATGTATAAACAGAAGGTTCTGTGGATGAGGAGGGTTCAAACAGACAGGATGTATAAACAGAAGGTTCTGTGGAGGAGGAGGGTTCAAACAGACAGGATGTATAAACAGAAGGTTCTGTGGAGGAGGAGGGTTCAAACAGACAGGAAGGTTCTGTGGAGGAGGGTCCAAACAGACAGGATGTATAAACAGAAGGTTCCGTGGAGGAGGAGGGTTCAAACAGACAGGATGTATAAACAGAAGGTTCTGTGGAGGAGGAGGGTTCAAACAGACAGGATGTATAAACAGAAGGTTCAGTGGAGGAGGGTCCAAACAGACAGGATGTATAAACAGAAGGTTCTGTGGAGGAGGAGGGTTCAAACAGACAGGATGTATAAACAGAAGGTTCTGTGGAGGAGGAGGGTTCAAACAGACAGGATGTATAAACAGAAGGTTCTGTGGAGGAGGGTTCAAACAGACATGATGTATAAACAGAAGGTTATGTGGAGGAGGGTCCAAACAGACAGGATGTATAAACAGAAGGTTCTGTGGAGGAGGAGGGTCCAAACAGACAGGATGTATAAACAGAAGGTTCTGTGGAGGATGGTTCAAACAGACAGGATGTATAAACAGAAGGTTCTGTGGAGGAGGAGGGTTCAAACAGACAGGATGTATAAACAGAAGGTTCTGTGGAGGAGGGTTCAAACAGACAGGATGTATAAACAGAAGGTTCTGTGGAGGAGGGTTCAAACAGACAGGATGTATAAACAGAAGGTTCTGTGGAGGAGGGTTCAAACAGACAGGATGTATAAACAGAAGGTTCTGAGGAGGAGGGTTCAAACAGACAGGATGTATAAACAGAAGGTTCTGTGGAGGAGGAGGGTTCAAACAGACAGGATGTATAAACAGAAGGTTCTGTGGAGGAGGAGGGTTCAAACAGACAGGATGTATAAACAGAAGGTTCTGTGGAGGAGGAGGGTTCAAACAGACAGGATGTATAAACAGAAGGTTCTGTGGAGGAGGAGGGTCCAAACAGACAGGATGTATAAACAGAAGGTTCTGTGGAAGAGGAGGGTTCAAACAGACATGATGTATAAACAGAAGGTTCTGTGGAGGAGGGTTCAAACAGACAGGATGTATAAACAGAAGGTTCTGTGAAGGAGGGTTCAAACAGACAGGATGTATAAACAGAAGGTTCTGTGGAGGAGGGTTCAAACAGACAGGATGTATAAACAGAAGGTTCTGTGGAGGAGGGTTCAAACAGACAGGATGTATAAACAGAAGGTTCTGTGGAGGATGGTTCAAACAGACAGGATGTATAAACAGAAGGTTCTGTGGAGGAGGAGGGTTCAAACAGACAGGATGTATAAACAGAAGGTTCTGTGGAGGAGGGTTCAAACAGACAAGATGTATAAACAGAAGGTTCTGTGGAGGAGGGTTCAAACAGACAGGATGTATAAACAGAAGGTTCTGTGGAGGAGGGTTCAAACAGACAGGATGTATAAACAGAAGGTTCTGAGGAGGAGGGTTCAAACAGACAGGATGTATAAACAGAAGGTTCTGTGGAGGAGGAGGGTTCAAACAGACAGGATGTATAAACAGAAGGTTCTGTGGATGAGGAGGGTTCAAACAGACAGGATGTATAAACAGAAGGTTCTGTGGAGGAGGAGGGTTCAAACAGACAGGATGTATAAACAGAAGGTTCTGTGGAGGAGGGTTCAAACAGACAGGATGTATAAACAGAAGGTTCTGTGGAGGAGGGTTCAAACAGACATGATGTATAAACAGAAGGTTCTGTGGAGGAGGAGGGTCCAAACAGACAGGATGTATAAACAGAAGGTTCTGTGGAGGAGGGTTCAAACAGACAGGATGTATAAACAGAAGGTTCTGTGGAGGAGGAGGGTCGAAACAGACAGGATGTATGAACAGAAGGTTCTGTGGAGGAGGAGGGTTCAAACAGACAGGATGTATAAACAGAAGGTTCTGTGGAGGAGGAGGGTTCAAACAGACAGGATGTATAAACAGAAGGTTCTGTGGAGGAGGAGGGTTCAAACAGACAGGATGTATAAACAGAAGGTTCTGTGGAGGAGGAGGGTTCAAACAGACAGTATGTATAAACAGAAGGTTCTGTGGAGGAGGGTTCAAACAGACATGATGTATAAACAGAAGGTTCTGTGGAGGAGGAGGGTTCAAACAGACAGTATGTATAAACAGAAGGTTCTGTGGAGGAGGGTTCAAACAGACATGATGTATAAACAGAAGGTTCTGTGGAGGAGGAGGGTCCAAACAGACAGGATGTATAAACAGAAGGTTCTGTGGAGGAGGGTTCAAACAGACATGATGTATAAACAGAAGGTTCTGTGGAGGAGGAGGGTCCAAACAGACAGGATGTATGAACAGAAGGTTCTGTGGAGGAGGAGGGTTCAAACAGACAGGATGTATAAACAGAAGGTTCTGTGGAGGAGGAGGGTTCAAACAGACAGGATGTATAAACAGAAGGTTCTGTGGAGGAGGAGGGTTCAAACAGACAGGATGTATAAACAGAAGGTTCTGTGGAGGAGGAGGGTTCAAACAGACAGTATGTATAAACAGAAGGTTCTGTGGAGGAGGGTTCAAACAGACAGGATGTATAAACAGAAGGTTCTGTGGAGGAGGATGGTCCAAACAGACAGGATGTATAAACAGAAGGTTCTGTGGAGGAGGGTTGAAACAGACAGGATGTATAAACAGAAGGTTCTGTGGAGGAGGGTTCAAACAGACAGGATGTATAAACAGAAGGTTCTGTGGAGGAGGGTCCAAACAGACAGGATGTATAAACAGAAGGTTCTGTGGAGGAGGATGGTTCAAACAGACAGGATGTATAACAGAAGGTTCTGTGGAGGAGGAGGGGTCAAACAGAGAGGATGTATAAACAGAAGGTTCTGTGGAGGAGGGTTCAAACAGACAGGATGTATAAACAGAAGGTTCTGTGGAGGAGGAGGGTTCAAACAGACAGGATGTATAAACAGAAGGTTCTATGGAGGAGGGTTCAAACAGACAGGATGTATAAACAGAAGGTTCTGTGGAGGAGGGTTCAAACAGACAGGATGTATAAACAGAAGGTTCTGTGGAAGAGGAGGGTTCAAACAGACAGGATGTATAAACAGAAGGATCTGTGGAGGAGGAGGGTTCAAACAGACAGGATGTATAAACAGAAGGTTCTGTGGAGGAGGAGGGTTCAAACAGACAGGATGTATAAACAGAAGGTTCTGTGGAGGAGGGTTCAAACAGACAGGATGTATAAACAGAAGGTTCTGTGGAGGAGGGTTCAAACAGACAGGATGTATAAACAGAAGGTTCTGTGGAGGAGGGTTCAAACAGACAGGATGTATAAACAGAAGGTTCTGAGGAGGAGGGTTCAAACAGACAGGATGTATAAACAGACGGTTCTGTGGAGGAGGAGGGTTCAAACAGACAGGATGTATAAACAGAAGGTTCTGTGGATGAGGAGGGTTCAAACAGACAGGATGTATAAACAGAAGGTTCTGTGGAGGAGGAGGGTTCAAACAGACAGGATGTATAAACAGAAGGTTCTGTGGAGGAGGGTTCAAACAGACAGGATGTATAAACAGAAGGTTCTGTGGAGGAGGAGGGTCCAAACAGACAGGATGTATAAACAGAAGGTTCTGTGGAGGAGGGTTCAAACAGACATGATGTATAAACAGAAGGTTCTGTGGAGGAGGAGGGTCCAAACAGACAGGATGTATAAACAGAAGGTTCTGTGGAGG
The DNA here is from genome assembly GCF_963971535.1 of Notolepis coatsorum. NCBI lineage: Eukaryota > Metazoa > Chordata > Actinopteri > Aulopiformes > Paralepididae > Notolepis > Notolepis coatsorum. Next base: position 11,031 of record NW_028170042.1, read on the forward strand.
AGGGTTCAAACAGACAGGATGTATAAACAGAAGGTTCTGTGGAGGAGGAGGGTCGAAACAGACAGGATGTATGAACAGAAGGTTCTGTGGAGGAGGAGGGTTCAAACAGACAGGATGTATAAACAGAAGGTTCTGTGGAGGAGGAGGGTTCAAACAGACAGGATGTATAAACAGAAGGTTCTGTGGAGGAGGAGGGTTCAAACAGACAGGATGTATAAACAGAAGGTTCTGTGGAGGAGGAGGGTTCAAACAGACAGTATGTATAAACAGAAGGTTCTGTGGAGGAGGGTTCAAACAGACATGATGTATAAACAGAAGGTTCTGTGGAGGAGGAGGGTTCAAACAGACAGTATGTATAAACAGAAGGTTCTGTGGAGGAGGGTTCAAACAGACATGATGTATAAACAGAAGGTTCTGTGGAGGAGGAGGGTCCAAACAGACAGGATGTATAAACAGAAGGTTCTGTGGAGGAGGGTTCAAACAGACAGGATGTATAAACAGAAGGTTCTGTGGAGGAGGAGGGTCCAAACAGACAGGATGTATGAACAGAAGGTTCTGTGGAGGAGGAGGGTTCAAACAGACAGGATGTATAAACAGAAGGTTCTGTGGAGGAGGAGGGTTCAAACAGACAGGATGTATAAACAGAAGGTTCTGTGGAGGAGGAGGGTTCAAACAGACAGGATGTATAAACAGAAGGTTCTGTGGAGGAGGAGGGTTCAAACAGACAGTATGTATAAACAGAAGGTTCTGTGGAGGAGGGTTCAAACAGACAGGATGTATAAACAGAAGGTTCTGTGGAGGAGGATGGTCCAAACAGACAGGATGTATAAACAGAAGGTTCTGTGGAGGAGGGTTGAAACAGACAGGATGTATAAACAGAAGGTTCTGTGGAGGAGGGTTCAAACAGACAGGATGTATAAACAGAAGGTTCTGTGGAGGAGGGTCCAAACAGACAGGATGTATAAACAGAAGCTTCTGTGGAGGAGGATGGTTCAAACAGACAGGATGTATAAACAGAAGGTTCTGTGGAGGAGGGTTCAAACAGACAGGATGTATAAACAGACGGTTCTGTGGAGGAGGAGGGTTCAAACAGACATGATGTATAAACAGAAGGTTCTGTGGAGGAGGAGGGTTCAAACAGACAGGATGTATAAACAGAAGGTTCTGTGGAGGAGGGTTCAAACAGACAGGATGTATAAACAGAATGTTCTGTGGAGGAGGGTTCAAACAGACAGGATGTATAAACAGAAGGTTCTGTGGAGGAGGGTTCAAACAGACAGGATGTATAAACAGAAGGTTCTGTGGAGGAGGGTTCAAACAGACAGGATGTATAAACAGGAGGTTCTGTGGAGGAGGGTTCAAACAGACAGGATGTATAAACAGAAGGTTCTGTGGAGGAGGAGGGTTCAAACAGACAGGATGTATAAACAGAAGGTTCTGTGGAGGAGGGTTCAAACAGACAGGATGTATAAACAGAAGGTTCTGTGGAGGAGGAGGGTTCAAACAGACAGGATGTATAAACAGAAGGTTCTGTGGAGGAGGAGGGTTCAAACAGACAGGATGTATAAACAGAAGGTTCTGTGGAGGAGGAGGGTTCAAACAGACAGGATGTATAAACAGAAGGTTATGTGGAGGAGGAGGGTTCAAACAGACAGGATGTATAAACAGAAGGTTCTGTTGAGGAGGAGGGTTCAAACAGACAGGATGTATAAACAGAAGGTTCTGTGGAGGAGGAGGGGTCAAACAGACAGGATGTATAAACAGAGGGTTCTGTGGAGGAGGAGGGTTCAAACAGACAGGATGTATAAACAGAAGGTTCTGTGGAGGAGGGTTCAAACAGACAGGATGTATAAACAGAAGGTTCTGTGGAGGAGGAGGGTCCAAACAGACAGGATGTATAAACAGAAGGTTCTGTGGAGGAGGAGGGTTCAAACAGACAGGATGTATAAACAGAAGGTTCTGTGGAGGAGGGTTCAAACAGACAGGATGTATAAACAGAAGGTTATGAGGAGGAGGAGGGTTCAAACAGACAGGATGTATAAACAGAAGGTTCTGTGGAGGAGGAGGGTTCAAACAGATAGTATGTATAAACAGAAGGTTCTGTGGAGGAGGGTTCAAACAGACAGGATATATAAACAGAAGGTTCTGTGGAGGAGGATGGTCCAAACAGACAGGATGTATAAACAGAAGGTTCTGTGGAGGAGGGTTCAAACAGACAGGATGTATAAACAGAAGGTTCTGAGGAGGAGGGTTCAAACAGACAGGATGTATAAACAGAAGGTTCTGTGGAGGAGGGTTCAAACAGACAGGATGTATAAACAGAAGGTTCTGTGGAGGAGGGTTCAAACAGACAGGATGTATAAACAGAAGGTTCTGTGGAGGAGGGTTCAAACAGACAGGATGTATAAACAGGAGGTTCTGTGGAGGAGGGTTCAAACAGACAGGATGTATAAACAGAAGGTTCTGTGGAGGAGGAGGGTTCAAACAGACAGGATGTATAAACAGAAGGTTCTGTGGAGGAGGGTTCAAACAGACAGGATGTATAAACAGAAGGTTCTGTGGAGGAGGAGGGTTCAAACAGACAGGATGTATAAACAGAAGGTTCTGTGGAGGAGGAGGGTTCAAACAGACAGGATGTATAAACAGAAGGTTCTGTGGAGGAGGAGGGTTCAAACAGACAGGATGTATAAACAGAAGGTTCTGTGGAGGAGGAGGGTTCAAACAGACAGGATGTATAAACAGAAGGTTCTGTGGAGGAGGAGGGTTCAAACAGACAGGATGTATAAACAGAAGGTTCTGTGGAGGAGGAGGGGTCAAACAGACAGGATATATAAACAGAGGGTTCTGTGGAGGAGGAGGGTTCAAACAGACAGGATGTATAAACAGAAGGTTCTGTGGAGGAGGGTTCAAACAGACAGGATGTATAAACAGAAGGTTCTGTGGAGGAGGAGGGTTCAAACAGACAGGATGTATAAACAGAAGGTTCTGTGGAGGAGGGTTCAAACAGACAGGATGTATAAACAGAAGGTTCTGAGGAGGAGGAGGGTTCAAACAGACAGGATGTATAAACAGAAGGTTCTGTGGAGGAGGAGGGTTCAAACAGACAGTATGTATAAACAGACGGTTCTGTGGAGGAGGGTTCAAACAGACAGGATGTATAAACAGAAGGTTCTGTGGAGGAGGATGGTCCAAACAGACAGGATGTATAAACAGAAGGTTCTGTGGAGGAGGGTTCAAACAGACAGGATGTATAAACAGAATGTTCTGTGGAGGAGGGTTCAAACAGACAGGATGTATAAACAGAAGGTTCTGTGGAGGAGGAGGGTTCAAACAGACAGGATGTATAAACAGAATGTTCTGTGGAGGAGGGTTCAAACAGACAGGATGTATAAACAGAAGGTTCTGTGGAGGAGGGTCCAAACAGACAGGATGTATAAACAGAAGGTTCTGTGGAGGAGGAGGGTTCAAACAGACAGGATGTATAAACAGAAGGTTCTGTGGAGGAGGAGGGTTCAAACAGACAGGATGTATAAACAGAAGGTTCTGTGGAGGAGGAGGGTTCAAACAGACAGGATGTATAAACAGAAGGTTCTGTGGAGGAGGAGGGTTCAAACAGACAGGATGTATAAACAGAAGGTTCTGTGGAGGAAGAGGGTTCAAACAGACAGGATGTATAAACAGAAGTTTCTGTGGAGGAGGGTTCAAACAGACAGGATGTATAAACAGAAGGTTCTGTGGAGGAGGGTTCAAACAGACAGGATGTATAAACAGAAGGTTCTGTGGAGGAGGGTTCAAACAGACAGGATGTATAAACAGGAGGTTCTGTGGAGGAGGGTTCAAACAGACAGGATGTATAAACAGAAGGTTCTGTGGAGGAGGAGGGTTCAAACAGACAGGATGTATAAACAGAAGGTTCTGTGGAGGAGGGTTCAAACAGACAGGATGTATAAACAGAAGGTTCTGTGGAGGAGGAGGGTTCAAACAGACAGGATGTATAAACAGAAGGTTCTGTGGAGGAGGAGGGTTCAAACAGACAGGATGTATAAACAGAAGGTTCTGTGGAGGAGGAGGGTTCAAACAGACAGGATGTATAAACAGAAGGTTCTGTGGAGGAGGAGGGTTCAAACAGACAGGATGTATAAACAGAAGGTTCTGTTGAGGAGGAGGGTTCAAACAGACAGGATGTATAAACAGAAGGTTCTGTGGAGGAGGAGGGGTCAAACAGACAGGATGTATAAACAGAAGGTTCTGTGGAGGAGGGTTCAAACAGACATGATGTATAAACAGAAGGTTATGTGGAGGAGGGTCCAAACAGACAGGATGTATAAACAGAAGGTTCTGTGGAGGAGGAGGGTCCAAACAGACAGGATGTATAAACAGAAGGTTCTGTGGAGGATGGTTCAAACAGACAGGATGTATAAACAGAAGGTTCTGTGGAGGAGGAGGGTTCAAACAGACAGGATGTATAAACAGAAGGTTCTGTGGAGGAGGGTTCAAACAGACAGGATGTATAAACAGAAGGTTCTGTGGAGGAGGGTTCAAACAGACAGGATGTATAAACAGAAGGTTCTGTGGAGGAGGGTTCAAACAGACAGGATGTATAAACAGAAGGTTCTGAGGAGGAGGGTTCAAACAGACAGGATGTATAAACAGAAGGTTCTGTGGAGGAGGAGGGTTCAAACAGACAGGATGTATAAACAGAAGGTTCTGTGGAGGAGGAGGGTTCAAACAGACAGGATGTATAAACAGAAGGTTCTGTGGAGGAGGAGGGTTCAAACAGACAGGATGTATAAACAGAAGGTTCTGTGGAGGAGGGTTCAAACAGACAGGATGTATAAACAGAAGGTTCTGTGGAGGAGGAGGGTCCAAACAGACAGGATGTATAAACAGAAGGTTCTGTGGAAGAGGAGGGTTCAAACAGACATGATGTATAAACAGAAGGTTCTGTGGAGGAGGGTTCAAACAGACAGGATGTATAAACAGAGGGTTCTGTGAAGGAGGGTTCAAACAGACAGGATGTATAAACAGAAGGTTCTGTGGAGGAGGGTTCAAACAGACAGGATGTATAAACAGAAGGTTCTGTGGAGGAGGGTTCAAACAGACAGGATGTATAAACAGAAGGTTCTGTGGAGGAGGGTTCAAACAGACAGGATGTATAAACAGAAGGTTCTGAGGAGGAGGGTTCAAACAGACAGGATGTATAAACAGAAGGTTCTGTGGAGGAGGAGGGTTCAAACAGACAGGATGTATAAACAGAAGGTTCTGTGGAGGAGGAGGGTTCAAACAGACAGGATGTATAAACAGAAGGTTCTGTGGAGGAGGAGGGTTCAAACAGACAGGATGTATAAACAGAAGGTTCTGTGGAGGAGGGTTCAAACAGACAGGATGTATAAACAGAAGGTTCTGTGGAGGAGGAGGGTCCAAACAGACAGGATGTATAAACAGAAGGTTCTGTGGAAGAGGAGGGTTCAAACAGACATGATGTATAAACAGAAGGTTCTGTGGAGGAGGGTTCAAACAGACAGGATGTATAAACAGAGGGTTCTGTGAAGGAGGGTTCAAACAGACAGGATGTATAAACAGAAGGTTCTGTGGAGGAGGGTTCAAACAGACAGGATGTATAAACAGAAGGTTCTGTGGAGGAGGGTTCAAACAGACAGGATGTATAAACAGAAGGTTCTGTGGAGGATGGTTCAAACAGACAGGATGTATAAACAGAAGGTTCTGTGGAGGAGGAGGGTTCAAACAGACAGGATGTATAAACAGAAGGTTCTGTGGAGGAGGGTTCAAACAGACAGGATGTATAAACAGAAGGTTCTGTGGAGGAGGGTTCAAACAGACAGGATGTATAAACAGAAGGTTCTGTGGAGGAGGGTTCAAACAGACAGGATGTATAAACAGAAGGTTCTGAGGAGGAGGGTTCAAACAGACAGGATGTATAAACAGAAGGTTCTGTGGAGGAGGAGGGTTCAAACAGACAGGATGTATAAACAGAAGGTTCTGTGGATGAGGAGGGTTCAAACAGACAGGATGTATAAACAGAAGGTTCTGTGGAGGAGGAGGGTTCAAACAGACAGGATGTATAAACAGAAGGTTCTGTGGAGGGTTCAAACAGACAGGATGTATAAACAGAAGGTTCTGTGGAGGAGGAGGGTCCAAACAGACAGGATGTATAAACAGAAGGTTCTGTGGAGGAGGGTTCAAACAGACATGATGTATAAACAGAAGGTTCTGTGGAGGAGGAGGGTCCAAACAGACAGGATGTATAAACAGAAGGTTCTGTGGAGGAGGGTTCAAACAGACAGGATGTATAAACAGAAGGTTCTGTGGAGGAGGAGGGTCCAAACAGACAGGATGTATGAACAGAAGGTTCTGTGGAGGAGGAGGGTTCAAACAGACAGGATGTATAAACAGAAGGTTCTGTGGAGGAGGAGGGTTCAAACAGACAGGATGTATAAACAGAAGGTTCTGTGGAGGAGGAGGGTTCAAACAGACAGGATGTATAAACAGAAGGTTCTGTGGAGGAGGAGGGTTCAAACAGACAGTATGTATAAACAGAAGGTTCTGTGGAGGAGGAGGGTTCAAACAGACAGTATGTATAAACAGAAGGTTCTGTGGAGGAGGGTTCAAACAGACATGATGTATAAACAGAAGGTTCTGTGGAGGAGGAGGGTCCAAACAGACAGGATGTATAAACAGAAGGTTCTGTGGAGGAGTGTTCAAACAGACAGGATGTATAAACAGAAGGTTCTGTGGAGGAGGAGGGTCCAAACAGACAGGATGTATGAACAGAAGGTTCTGTGGAGGAGGAGGGTTCAAACAGACAGGATGTATAAACAGAAGGTTCTGTGGAGGAGGAGGGTTCAAACAGACAGGATGTATAAACAGAAGGTTCTGTGGAGGAGGAGGGTTCAAACAGACAGGATGTATAAACAGAAGGTTCTGTGGAGGAGGAGGGTTCAAACAGACAGTATGTATAAACAGAAGGTTCTGTGGAGGAGGGTTCAAACAGACAGGATGTATAAACAGAAGGTTCTGTGGAGGAGGATGGTCCAAACAGACAGGATGTATAAACAGAAGGTTCTGTGGAGGAGGGTTGAAACAGACAGGATGTATAAACAGACGGTTCTGTGGAGGAGGGTTCAAACAGACAGGATGTATAAACAGAAGGTTCTGTGGAGGAGGGTCCAAACAGACAGGATGTATAAACAGAAGGTTCTGTGGAGGAGGATGGTTCAAACAGACAGGATGTATAAACAGAAGGTTCTGTGGAGGAGGGTTCAAACTGACAGGATGTATAAACAGACGGTTCTGTGGAGGAGGAGGGTTCAAACAGACATGATGTATAAACAGAAGGTTCTGTGGAGGAGGAGGGTTCAAACAGACAGGATGTATAAACAGAAGGTTCTGTGGAGGAGGGTTCAAACAGACAGGATGTATAAACAGAATGTTCTGTGGAGGAGGGTTCAAACAGACAGGATGTATAAACAGAAGGTTCTGTGGAGGAGGGTTCAAACAGACAGGATGTATAAACAGAAGGTTCTGTGGAGGAGGAGGGTTCAAACAGACAGGATGTATAAACAGAAGGTTCTGTGGAGGAGGAGGGTTCAAACAGACAGGATGTATAAACAGAAGGTTCTGTGGAGGAGGAGGGTTCAAACAGACAGGATGTATAAACAGAAGGTTCTGTGGAGGAGGAGGGTTCAAACAGACAGGATGTATAAACAGAAGGTTCTGTGGAGGAGGGTTCAAACAGACAGGATGTATAAACAGAAGGTTCTGTGGAGGAGGGTTCAAACAGACAGGATGTATAAACAGAAGGTTCTGTGGAGGAGGGTTCAAACAGACAGGATGTATAAACAGGAGGTTCTGTGGAGGAGGGTTCAAACAGACAGGATGTATAAACAGAAGGTTCTGTGGAGGAGGAGGGTTCAAACAGACAGGATGTATAAACAGAAGGTTCTGTGGAGGAGGGTTCAAACAGACAGGATGTATAAACAGAAGGTTCTGTGGAGGAGGAGGGTTCAAACAGACAGGATGTATAAACAGAAGGTTCTGTGGAGGAGGAGGGTTCAAACAGACAGGATGTATAAACAGAAGGTTCTGTGGAGGAGGAGGGTTCAAACAGACAGGATGTATAAACAGAAGGTTCTGTGGAGGAGGAGGGTTCAAACAGACAGGATGTATAAACAGAAGGTTATGTGGAGGAGGAGGGTTCAAACAGACAGGATGTATAAACAGAAGGTTCTGTGGAGGAGGAGGGGTCAAACAGACAGGATATATAAACAGAGGGTTCTGTGGAGGAGGAGGGTTCAAACAGACAGGATGTATAAACAGAAGGTTCTGTGGAGGAGGGTTCAAACAGACAGGATGTATAAACAGAAGGTTCTGTGGAGGAGGAGGGTTCAAACAGACAGGATGTATAAACAGAAGGTTCTGTGGAGGAGGGTTCAAACAGACAGGATGTATAAACAGAAGGTTCTGAGGAGGAGGAGGGTTCAAACAGACAGGATGTATAAACAGAAGGTTCTGTGGAGGAGGAGGGTTCAAACAGACAGTATGTATAAACAGACGGTTCTGTGGAGGAGGGTTCAAACAGACAGGATGTATAAACAGAAGGTTCTGTGGAGGAGGATGGTCCAAACAGACAGGATGTATAAACAGAAGGTTCTGTGGAGGAGGGTTCAAACAGACAGGATGTATAAACAGAATGTTCTGTGGAGGAGGGTTCAAACAGACAGGATGTATAAACAGAAGGTTCTGTGGAGGAGGAGGGTTCAAACAGACAGGATGTATAAACAGAATGTTCTGTGGAGGAGGGTTCAAACAGACAGGATGTATAAACAGAAGGTTCTGTGGAGGAGGGTCCAAACAGACAGGATGTATAAACAGAAGGTTCTGTGGAGGAGGAGGGTTCAAACAGACAGGATGTATAAACAGAAGGTTCTGTGGAGGAGGAGGGTTCAAACAGACAGGATGTATAAACAGAAGGTTCTGTGGAGGAGGAGGGTTCAAACAGACAGGATGTATAAACAGAAGGTTCTGTGGAGGAGGAGGGTTCAAACAGACAGGATGTATAAACAGAAGGTTCTGTGGAGGAAGAGGGTTCAAACAGACAGGATGTATAAACAGAAGGTTCTGTGGAGGAGGGTTCAAACAGACAGGATGTATAAACAGAAGGTTCTGTGGAGGAGGGTTCAAACAGACAGGATGTATAAACAGAAGGTTCTGTGGAGGAGGGTTCAAACAGACAGGATGTATAAACAGGAGGTTCTGTGGAGGAGGGTTCAAACAGACAGGATGTATAAACAGAAGGTTCTGTGGAGGAGGAGGGTTCAAACAGACAGGATGTATAAACAGAAGGTTCTGTGGAGGAGGGTTCAAACAGACAGGATGTATAAACAGAAGGTTCTGTGGAGGAGGAGGGTTCAAACAGACAGGATGTATAAACAGAAGGTTCTGTGGAGGAGGAGGGTTCAAACAGACAGGATGTATAAACAGAAGGTTCTGTGGAGGAGGAGGGTTCAAACAGACAGGATGTATAAACAGAAGGTTATGTGGAGGAGGAGGGTTCAAACAGACAGGATGTATAAACAGAAGGTTCTGTTGAGGAGGAGGGTTCAAACAGACAGGATGTATAAACAGAAGGTTCTGTGGAGGAGGAGGGGTCAAACAGACAGGATGTATAAACAGAGGGTTCTGTGGAGGAGGAGGGTTCAAACAGACAGGATGTATAAACAGAAGGTTCTGTGGAGGAGGGTTCAAACAGACAGGATGTATAAACAGAAGGTTCTGTGGAGGAGGAGGGTCCAAACAGACAGGATGTATAAACAGAAGGTTCTGTGGAGGAGGAGGGTTCAAACAGACAGGATGTATAAACAGAAGGTTCTGTGGAGGAGGGTTCAAACAGACAGGATGTATAAACAGAAGGTTATGAGGAGGAGGAGGGTTCAAACAGACAGGATGTATAAACAGAAGGTTCTGTGGAGGAGGAGGGTTCAAACAGACAGTATGTATAAACAGAAGGTTCTGTGGAGGAGGGTTCAAACAGACAGGATATATAAACAGAAGGTTCTGTGGAGGAGGATGGTCCAAACAGACAGGATGTATAAACAGAAGGTTCTGTGGAGGAGGGTTCAAACAGACAGGATGTATAAACAGAAGGTTCTGAGGAGGAGGGTTCAAACAGACAGGATGTATAAACAGAAGGTTCTGTGGAGGAGGGTTCAAACAGACAGGATGTATAAACAGAAGGTTCTGTGGAGGAGGGTTCAAACAGACAGGATGTATAAACAGAAGGTTCTGTGGAGGAGGGTTCAAACAGACAGGATGTATAAACAGGAGGTTCTGTGGAGGAGGGTTCAAACAGACAGGATGTATAAACAGAAGGTTCTGTGGAGGAGGAGGGTTCAAACAGACAGGATGTATAAACAGAAGGTTCTGTGGAGGAGGGTTCAAACAGACAGGATGTATAAACAGAAGGTTCTGTGGAGGAGGAGGGTTCAAACAGACAGGATGTATAAACAGAAGGTTCTGTGGAGGAGGAGGGTTCAAACAGACAGGATGTATAAACAGAAGGTTCTGTGGAGGAGGAGGGTTCAAACAGACAGGATGTATAAACAGAAGGTTCTGTGGAGGAGGAGGGTTCAAACAGACAGGATGTATAAACAGAAGGTTCTGTGGAGGAGGAGGGTTCAAACAGACAGGATGTATAAACAGAAGGTTCTGTGGAGGAGGAGGGGTCAAACAGACAGGATATATAAACAGAGGGTTCTGTGGAGGAGGAGGGTTCAAACAGACAGGATGTATAAACAGAAGGTTCTGTGGAGGAGGGTTCAAACAGACAGGATGTATAAACAGAAGGTTCTGTGGAGGAGGAGGGTTCAAACAGACAGGATGTATAAACAGAAGGTTCTGTGGAGGAGGGTTCAAACAGACAGGATGTATAAACAGAAGGTTCTGAGGAGGAGGAGGGTTCAAACAGACAGGATGTATAAACAGAAGGTTCTGTGGAGGAGGAGGGTTCAAACAGACAGTATGTATAAACAGACGGTTCTGTGGAGGAGGGTTCAAACAGACAGGATGTATAAACAGAAGGTTCTGTGGAGGAGGATGGTCCAAACAGACAGGATGTATAAACAGAAGGTTCTGTGGAGGAGGGTTCAAACAGACAGGATGTATAAACAGAATGTTCTGTGGAGGAGGGTTCAAACAGACAGGATGTATAAACAGAAGGTTCTGTGGAGGAGGAGGGTTCAAACAGACAGGATGTATAAACAGAATGTTCTGTGGAGGAGGGTTCAAACAGACAGGATGTATAAACAGAAGGTTCTGTGGAGGAGGGTCCAAACAGACAGGATGTATAAACAGAAGGTTCTGTGGAGGAGGAGGGTTCAAACAGACAGGATGTATAAACAGAAGGTTCTGTGGAGGAGGAGGGTTCAAACAGACAGGATGTATAAACAGAAGGTTCTGTGGAGGAGGAGGGTTCAAACAGACAGGATGTATAAACAGAAGGTTCTGTGGAGGAGGAGGGTTCAAACAGACAGGATGTATAAACAGAAGGTTCTGTGGAGGAAGAGGGTTCAAACAGACAGGATGTATAAACAGAAGTTTCTGTGGAGGAGGGTTCAAACAGACAGGATGTATAAACAGAAGGTTCTGTGGAGGAGGGTTCAAACAGACAGGATGTATAAACAGAAGGTTCTGTGGAGGAGGGTTCAAACAGACAGGATGTATAAACAGGAGGTTCTGTGGAGGAGGGTTCAAACAGACAGGATGTATAAACAGAAGGTTCTGTGGAGGAGGAGGGTTCAAACAGACAGGATGTATAAACAGAAGGTTCTGTGGAGGAGGGTTCAAACAGACAGGATGTATAAACAGAAGGTTCTGTGGAGGAGGAGGGTTCAAACAGACAGGATGTATAAACAGAAGGTTCTGTGGAGGAGGAGGGTTCAAACAGACAGGATGTATAAACAGAAGGTTCTGTGGAGGAGGAGGGTTCAAACAGACAGGATGTATAAACAGAAGGTTCTGTGGAGGAGGAGGGTTCAAACAGACAGGATGTATAAACAGAAGGTTCTGTTGAGGAGGAGGGTTCAAACAGACAGGATGTATAAACAGAAGGTTCTGTGGAGGAGGAGGGGTCAAACAGACAGGATGTATAAACAGAGGGTTCTGTGGAGGAGGAGGGTTCAAACAGACAGGATGTATAAACAGAAGGTTCTGTGGAGGAGGGTTCAAACAGACAGGATGTATAAACAGAAGGTTCTGTGGAGGAGGAGGGTCCAAACAGACAGGATGTATAAACAGAAGGTTCTGTGGAGGAGGAGGGTTCAAACAGACAGGATGTATAAACAGAAGGTTCTGTGGAGGAGGGTTCAAACAGACAGGATGTATAAACAGAAGGTTATGAGGAGGAGGAGGGTTCAAACAGACAGGATGTATAAACAGAAGGTTCTGTGGAGGAGGAGGGTTCAAACAGACAGTATGTATAAACAGAAGGTTCTGTGGAGGAGGGTTCAAACAGACAGGATATATAAACAGAAGGTTCTGTGGAGGAGGATGGTCCAAACAGACAGGATGTATAAACAGAAGGTTCTGTGGAGGAGGGTTCAAACAGACAGGATGTATAAACAGAAGGTTCTGTGGAGGAGGGTTCAAACAGACAGGATGTATAAACAGAAGGTTCTGTGGAGGAGGAGGGTTCAAACAGACAGGATGTATAAACAGAAGGTTCTGTGGAGGAGGGTTCAAACAGACAGGATGTATAAACAGAAGGTTCTGTGGAGGAGGGTCCAAACAGACAGGATGTATAAACAGAAGGTTCTGTGGAGGAGGAGGGTTCAAACAGACAGGATGTATAAACAGAAGGTTCTGTGGAGGAGGGTCCAAACAGACAGGATGTATAAACAGAAGGTTCTGTGGAGGAGGAGGGTTCAAACAGACAGGATGTATAAACAGAAGGTTCTGTGGAGGATGGTTCAAACAGACAGGATGTATAAACAGAAGGTTCTGTGGAGGAGGAGGGTTCAAACAGACAGGATGTATAAACAGAAGGTTCTGTGGAGGAGGGTTCAAACAGACAGGATGTATAAACAGAAGGTTCTGTGGAGGAGGGTTCAAACAGACAGGATGTATAAACAGAAGGTTCTGTGGAGGAGGGTTCAAACAGACAGGATGTATAAACAGAAGGTTCTGAGGAGGAGGGTTCAAACAGACAGGATGTATAAACAGAAGGTTCTGTGGAGGAGGAGGGTTCAAACAGACAGGATGTATAAACAGAAGGTTCTGTGGAGGAGGAGGGTTCAAACAGACAGGATGTATAAACAGAAGGTTCTGTGGAGGAGGAGGGTTCAAACAGACAGGATGTATAAACAGAAGGTTCTCTGGAGGAGGGTTCAAACAGACAGGATGTATAAACAGAAGGTTCTGTGGAGGAGGAGGGTCCAAACAGACAGGATGTATAAACAGAAGGTTCTGTGGAGGAGGGTTCAAACAGACAGGATGTATAAACAGAAGGTTCTGTGGAGGAGGAGGGTCCAAACAGACAGGATGTATAAACAGAAGGTTCTGTGGAGGAGGGTTCAAACAGACAGGATGTATAAACAGAAGGTTCTGTGGAGGAGGAGGGTCCAAACAGACAGGATGTATAAACAGAAGGTTCTGTGGAGGAGGAGGGTTCAAACAGACAGGATGTATAAACAGAAGGTTCTGTGGAGGAGGAGGGTTCAAACAGACAGGATGTATAAACAGAAGGTTCTGTCGAGGAGGAGGGTTCAAACAGACAGTATGTATAAACAGAAGGTTCTGTGGAGGAGGGTTCAAACAGACAGGATGTATAAACAGAAGGTTCTGTGGAGGAGGATGGTCCAAACAGACAGGATGTATAAACAGAAGGTTCTGTGGAGGAGGGTTGAAGCAGACAGGATGTATAAACAGAAGGTTCTGTGGAGGAGGGTTCAAACAGACAGGATGTATAAACATAATGTTCTGTGGAGGAGGGTTCAAACAGACAGGATGTATAAACAGAAGGTTCTGTGGAGGAGGAGGGTTCAAACAGACAGGATGTATAAACAGAATGTTCTGTGGAGGAGGAGGGGTCAAACAGACAGGATGTATAAACAGAAGGTTCTGTGGAGGAGGGTCCAAACAGACAGGATGTATAAACAGAAGGTTCTGTGGAGGAGGAGGGTTCAAACAGACAGGATGTATAAACAGAAGGTTCTGTGGAGGAGGAGGGTTCAAACAGACAGGATGTATAAACAGAAGGTTCTGTGGAGGAGGAGGGTTCAAACAGACAGGATGTATAAACAGAAGGTTCTGTGGAGGAGGAGGGTTCAAACAGACAGGATGTATAAACAGAAGGTTCTGTGGAGGAAGAGGGTTCAAACAGACAGGATGTATAAACAGAAGGTTCTGTGGAGGAGGGTTCAAACAGACAGGATGTATAAACAGAAGGTTCTGTGGAGGAGGGTTCAAACAGACAGGATGTATAAACAGAAGGTTCTGTGGAGGAGGAGGGTTCAAACAGACAGGATGTATAAACAGAAGGTTCTGTGGAGGAGGGTTCAAACAGACAGGATGTATAAACAGAAGGTTCTGTGGAGGAGGAGGGTTCAAACAGACAGGATGTATAAACAGAAGGTTCTGTGGAGGAGGAGGGTTCAAACAGACAGGATGTATAAACAGAAGGTTCTGTGGAGGAGGAGGGTTCAAACAGACAGGATGTATAAACAGAAGGTTCTGTGGAGGAGGAGGGTTCAAACAGACAGGATGTATAAACAGAAGGTTCTGTTGAGGAGGAGGGTTCAAACAGACAGGATGTATAAACAGAAGGTTCTGTGGAGGAGGAGGGGTCAAACAGACAGGATGTATAAACAGAGGGTTCTGTGGAGGAGGAGGGTTCAAACAGACAGGATGTATAAACAGAAGGTTCTGTGGAGGAGGGTTCAAACAGACAGGATGTATAAACAGAAGGTTCTGTGGAGGAGGAGGGTCCAAACAGACAGGATGTATAAACAGAAGGTTCTGTGGAGGAGGAGGGTTCAAACAGACAGGATGTATAAACAGAAGGTTCTGTGGAGGAGGGTTCAAACAGACAGGATGTATAAACAGAAGGTTATGAGGAGGAGGAGGGTTCAAACAGACAGGATGTATAAACAGAAGGTTCTGTGGAGGAGGAGGGTTCAAACAGACAGTATGTATAAACAGAAGGTTCTGTGGAGGAGGGTTCAAACAGACAGGATATATAAACAGAAGGTTCTGTGGAGGAGGATGGTCCAAACAGACAGGATGTATAAACAGAAGGTTCTGTGGAGGAGGGTTCAAACAGACAGGATGTATAAACAGAAGGTTCTGTGGAGGAGGGTTCAAACAGACAGGATGTATAAACAGAAGGTTCTGTTGAGGAGGGTTCAAACAGACAGGATGTATAAACAGAAGGTTCTGTGGAGGAGGAGGGTCCAAACAGACAGGATGTATAAACAGAAGGTTCTGTGGAGGAGGGTTCAAACAGACAGGATGTATAAACAGAAGGTTCTGTGGAGGAGGAGGGTCCAAACAGACAGGATGTATAAACAGAAGGTTCTGTGGAGGAGGGTTCAAACAGACAGGATGTATAAACAGAAGGTTCTGTGGAGGAGGAGGGTCCAAACAGACAGGATGTATAAACAGAAGGTTCTGTGGAGGAGGAGGGTTCAAACAGACAGGATGTATAAACAGAAGGTTCTGTGGAGGAGGAGGGTTCAAACAGACAGGATGTATAAACAGAAGGTTCTGTCGAGGAGGAGGGTTCAAACAGACAGTATGTATAAACAGAAGGTTCTGTGGAGGAGGGTTCAAACAGACAGGATGTATAAACAGAAGGTTCTGTGGAGGAGGATGGTCCAAACAGACAGGATGTATAAACAGAAGGTTCTGTGGAGGAGGGTTGAAGCAGACAGGATGTATAAACAGAAGGTTCTGTGGAGGAGGGTTCAAACAGACAGGATGTATAAACAGAAGGTTCTGTGGAGGAGGGTCCAAACAGACAGGATGTATAAACAGAAGGTTCTGTGGAGGAGGAGGGTTCAAACAGACAGGATGTATATACAGAAGGTTCTGTGGAGGAGGAGGGTTCAAACAGACAGGATGTATAAACAGAAGGTTCTGTGGAGGAGGGTTCAAACAGACAGGATGTATAAACAGAAGGTTCTGTGGAGGATGGTTCAAACAGACAGGATGTATAAACAGAAGGTTCTGTGGAGGAGGAGGGTTCAAACAGACAGGATGTATAAACAGAAGGTTCTGTGGAGGAGGGTTCAAACAGACAGGATGTATAAACAGAAGGTTCTGTGGAGGAGGGTTCAAACAGACAGGATGTATAAACAGAAGGTTCTGTGGAGGAGGGTTCAAACAGACAGGATGTATAAACAGAAGGTTCTGAGGAGGAGGGTTCAAACAGACAGGATGTATAAACAGAAGGTTCTGTGGAGGAGGGTTCAAACAGACAGGATGTATAAACAGAAGGTTCTGTGGAGGAGGAGGGTCCAAACAGACAGGATGTATAAACAGAAGGTTCTGTGGAGGAGGGTTCAAACAGACAGGATGTATAAACAGAAGGTTCTGTGGAGGAGGAGGGTCCAAACAGACAGGATGTATAAACAGAAGGTTCTGTGGAGGAGGGTTCAAACAGACAGGATGTATAAACAGACGGTTCTGTGGAGGAGGAGGGTCCAAACAGACAGGATGTATAAACAGAAGGTTCTGTGGAGGAGGAGGGTTCAAACAGACAGGATGTATAAACAGAAGGTTCTGTGGAGGAGGAGGGTTCAAACAGACAGGATGTATAAACAGAAGGTTCTGTCGAGGAGGAGGGTTCAAACAGACAGTATGTATAAACAGAAGGTTCTGTGGAGGAGGGTTCAAACAGACAGGATGTATAAACAGAAGGTTCTGTGGAGGAGGATGGTCCAAACAGACAGGATGTATAAACAGAAGGTTCTGTGGAGGAGGGTTGAAGCAGACAGGATGTATAAACAGAAGGTTCTGTGGAGGAGGGTTCAAACAGACAGGATGTATAAACAGAAGGTTCTGTGGAGGAGGGTCCAAACAGACAGGATGTATAAACAGAAGGTTCTGTGGAGGAGGATGGTTCAAACAGACAGGATGTATAAACAGAAGGTTCTGTGGAGGAGGAGGGTTCAAACAGACAGGATGTATAAACAGAAGGTTCTGTGGAGGAGGGTTCAAACAGACAGGATGTATAAACAGAAGGTTCTGTGGAGGAGGAGGGTTCAAACAGACATGATGTATAAACAGAAGGTTCTGTGGAGGAGGAGGGTTCAAACAGACAGGATGTATAAACAGAAGGTTCTGTGGAGGAGGGTTCAAACAGACAGGATGTATAAACAGAATGTTCTGTGGAGGAGGGTTCAAACAGACAGGATGTATAAACAGAAGGTTCTGTGGAGGAGGGTTCAAACAGACAGAATGTATAAACAGAAGGTTCTGTGGAGGAGGAGGGTTCAAACAGACAGGATGTATAAACAGAAGGTTCTGTGGAGGAGGAGGGTTCAAACAGACAGGATGTATAAACAGAAGGTTCTGTGGAGGAGGAGGGTTCAAACAGACAGGATGTATAAACAGAAGGTTCTGTGGAGGAGGAGGGTTCAAACAGACAGGA
This sequence comes from Notolepis coatsorum, assembly GCF_963971535.1. Lineage (NCBI taxonomy): Eukaryota > Metazoa > Chordata > Actinopteri > Aulopiformes > Paralepididae > Notolepis > Notolepis coatsorum. Next base: position 28,696 of record NW_028170042.1, read on the forward strand.
TGTATAAACAGAAGGTTCTGTGGAGGAGGAGGGTTCAAACAGACAGGATGTATAAACAGAAGGTTCTGTGGAGGAGGGTTCAAATAGACAGGATGTATAAACAGAAGGTTCTGTGGAGGAGGGTTCAAACAGACAGGATGTATAAACAGGAGGTTCTGTGGAGGAGGGTTCAAACAGACAGGATGTATAAACAGAAGGTTCTGTGGAGGAGGGTTCAAACAGACAGGATGTATAAACAGAAGGTTCTGTGGAGGAGGAGGGTTCAAACAGACAGGATGTATAAACAGAAGGTTCTGTGGAGGAGGAGGGTTCAAACAGACAGGATGTATAAACAGAAGGTTCTGTGGAGGAGGAGGGTTCAAACAGACAGGATGTATAAACAGAAGGTTCTGTGGAGGAGGAGGGTTCAAACAGACAGGATGCATAAACAGAAGGTTCTGTGGAGGAGGAGGGTTCAAACAGACAGGATGTATAAACAGAAGGTTCTGTGGAGGAGGAGGGTTCAAACAGACAGGATGTATACACAGAAGGTTCTGTGGAGGAGGGTTCAAACAGACAGGATGTATAAACAGAAGGTTCTGTGGAGGAGGGTTCAAACAGACAGGATGTATAAACAGAAGGTTCTGTGGAGGAGGGTTCAAACAGACAGGATGTATAAACAGAAGGTTCTGTGGAGGAGCGTCCAAACAGACAGGAAGTATAAACAGAATGTTCTGTGGAGGAGGAGGGTTCAAACAGACAGGATGTATAAACAGAAGGTTCTGTGGAGGAGGGTTCAAACAGACAGGATGTATAAACAGAAGGTTCTGTGGAGGAGGAGGGTTCAAACAGACAGGATGTATAAACAGAAGGTTCTGTGGAGGAGGAGGGTTCAAACAGACAGGATGTATAAACAGAAGGTTCTGTGGAGGAGGAGGGGTCAAACAGACAGGATGTATAAACAGAGGGTTCTGTGGAGGAGGAGGGTTCAAACAGACAGGATGTATAAACAGAAGGTTCTGTGGAGGAAGGTTCAAACAGACAGGATGTATAAACAGAAGGTTCTGTGGAGGAGGAGGGTCCAAACAGACAGGATGTATAAACAGAAGGTTCTGTGGAGGAGGAGGGTTCAAACAGACAGGATGTATAAACAGAAGGTTCTGTGGAGGAGGGTTCAAACAGACAGGATGTATAAACAGAAGGTTCTGAGGAGGAGGAGGGTTCAAACAGACAGGATGTATAAACAGAAGGTTCTGTGGAGGAGGATGGTTCAAACAGACAGGATGTATAAACAGAAGGTTCTGTGGAGGAGGGTTCAAACAGACAGGATGTATAAACAGAAGGTTCTGTGGAGGAGGGTTCAAACAGACAGGATGTATAAACAGAAGGTTCTGTGGAGGAGGAGGGTTTAAACAGACAGGATGTATAAACAGAAGGTTCTGTGGAGGAGGGTTCAAACAGACAGGATGTATAAACAGAAGGTTCTGTGGAGGAGGGTCCAAACAGACAGGATGTATAAACAGAAAGTTCTGTGGAGGAGGAGGGTTCAAACAGACAGGATGTATAAACAGAAGGTTCTGTGGAGGAGGAGGGTTCAAACAGACAGGATGTATAAACAGAAGGTTCTGTGGAGGAGGGTCCAAACAGACAGGATGTATAAACAGAAGGTTCTGTGGAGGAGGAGGGTTCAAACAGACAGGATGTATAAACAGAAGGTTCTGTGGAGGAGGATGGTTCAAACAGACAGGATGTATAAACAGAAGGTTCTGTCGAGGAGGAGGGTTCAAACAGACAGTATGTATAAACAGAAGGTTCTGTGGAGGAGGGTTCAAACAGACAGGATGTATAAACAGAAGGTTCTGTGGAGGAGGATGGTCCAAACAGACAGGATGTATAAACAGAAGGTTCTGTGGAGGAGGGTTGAAGCAGACAGGATGTATAAACAGAAGGTTCTGTGGAGGAGGGTTCAAACAGACAGGATGTATAAACAGAAGGTTCTGTGGAGGAGGGTTCAAACAGACAGGATGTATAAACAGAAGGTTCTGTGGAGGAGGAGGGTTCAAACAGACATGATGTATAAACAGAAGGTTCTGTGGAGGAGGAGGGTTCAAACAGACAGGATGTATAAACAGAAGGTTCTGTGGAGGAGGGTTCAAACAGACAGGATGTATAAACAGAATGTTCTGTGGAGGAGGGTTCAAACAGACAGGATGTATAAACAGAAGGTTCTGTGGAGGAGGGTTCAAACAGACAGGATGTATAAACAGAAGGTTCTGTGGAGGAGGAGGGTTCAAACAGACAGGATGTATAAACAGAAGGTTCTGTGGAGGAGGAGGGTTCAAACAGACAGGATGTATAAACAGAAGGTTCTGTGGAGGAGGAGGGTTCAAACAGACAGGATGTATAAACAGAAGGTTCTGTGGAGGAGGAGGGTTCAAACAGACAGGATGTATAAACAGAAGGTTCTGTGGAGGAGGGTTCAAACAGACAGGATGTATAAACAGACGGTTCTGTGGAGGAGGGTTCAAACAGACAGGATGTATAAACAGGAGGTTCTGTGGAGGAGGGTTCAAACAGACAGGATGTATAAACAGAAGGTTCTGTGGAGGAGGAGGGTTCAAACAGACAGGATGTATAAACAGAAGGTTCTGTGGAGGAGGGTTCAAACAGACAGGATGTATAAACAGAAGGTTCTGTGGAGGAGGAGGGTTCAAACAGACAGGATGTATAAACAGAAGGTTCTGTGGAGGAGGAGGGTTCAAACAGACAGGATGTATAAACAGAAGGTTCTGTGGAGGAGGAGGGTTCAAACAGACAGGATGTATAAACAGAAGGTTCTGTGGAGGAGGAGGGTTCAAACAGACAGGATGCATAAACAGAAGGTTCTGTGGAGGAGGAGGGTCCAAACAGACAGGATGTATAAACAGAAGGTTCTGTGGAGGAGGGTTCAAACAGACAGGATGTATAAACAGAAGGTTCTGTGGAGGAGGGTTCAAACAGACAGGATGTATAAACAGAAGGTTCTGTGGAGGAGGGTTCAAACAGGCAGGATGTATAAACAGAAGGTTCTGTGGAGGAGCGTCCAAACAGACAGGAAGTATAAACAGAATGTTCTGTGGAGGAGGAGGGTTCAAACAGACAGGATGTATAAACAGAAGGTTCTGTGGAGGAGGGTTCAAACAGACAGGATGTATAAACAGAAGGTTCTGTGGAGGAGGGTCCAAACAGACAGGATGTATAAACAGAAGGTTCTGTGGAGGAGGAGGGTTCAAACAGACAGGATGTATATACAGAAGGTTCTGTGGAGGAGGAGGGTTCAAACAGACAGGATGTATAAACAGAAGGTTCTGTGGAGGAGGGTTCAAACAGACAGGATGTATAAACAGAAGGTTCTGTGGAGGATGGTTCAAACAGACAGGATGTATAAACAGAAGGTTCTGTGGAGGAGGAGGGTTCAAACAGACAGGATGTATAAACAGAAGGTTCTGTGGAGGAGGGTTCAAACAGACAGGATGTATAAACAGAAGGTTCTGTGGAGGAGGGTTCAAACAGACAGGATGTATAAACAGAAGGTTCTGTGGAGGAGGGTTCAAACAGACAGGATGTATAAACAGAAGGTTCTGAGGAGGAGGGTTCAAACAGACAGGATGTATAAACAGAAGGTTCTGTGGAGGAGGGTTCAAACAGACAGGATGTATAAACAGAAGGTTCTGTGGAGGAGGAGGGTCCAAACAGACAGGATGTATAAACAGAAGGTTCTGTGGAGGAGGGTTCAAACAGACAGGATGTATAAACAGAAGGTTCTGTGGAGGAGGAGGGTCCAAACAGACAGGATGTATAAACAGAAGGTTCTGTGGAGGAGGGTTCAAACAGACAGGATGTATAAACAGAAGGTTCTGTGGAGGAGGAGGGTCCAAACAGACAGGATGTATAAACAGAAGGTTCTGTGGAGGAGGAGGGTTCAAACAGACAGGATGTATAAACAGAAGGTTCTGTGGAGGAGGAGGGTTCAAACAGACAGGATGTATAAACAGAAGGTTCTGTCGAGGAGGAGGGTTCAAACAGACAGTATGTATAAACAGAAGGTTCTGTGGAGGAGGGTTCAAACAGACAGGATGTATAAACAGAAGGTTCTGTGGAGGAGGATGGTCCAAACAGACAGGATGTATAAACAGAAGGTTCTGTGGAGGAGGGTTGAAGCAGACAGGATGTATAAACAGAAGGTTCTGTGGAGGAGGGTTCAAACAGACAGGATGTATAAACAGAAGGTTCTGTGGAGGAGGGTCCAAACAGACAGGATGTATAAACAGAAGGTTCTGTGGAGGAGGATGGTTCAAACAGACAGGATGTATAAACAGAAGGTTCTGTGGAGGAGGAGGGTTCAAACAGACAGGATGTATAAACAGAAGGTTCTGTGGAGGAGGGTTCAAACAGACAGGATGTATAAACAGAAGGTTCTGTGGAGGAGGAGGGTTCAAACAGACATGATGTATAAACAGAAGGTTCTGTGGAGGAGGAGGGTTCAAACAGACAGGATGTATAAACAGAAGGTTCTGTGGAGGAGGGTTCAAACAGACAGGATGTATAAACAGAAGGTTCTGTGGAGGAGGAGGGTTCAAACAGACAGGATGTATAAACAGAAGGTTCTGTGGAGGAGGAGGGTTCAAACAGACAGGATGTATAAACAGAAGGTTCTGTGGAGGAGGAGGGTTCAAACAGACAGGATGTATAAACAGAAGGTTCTGTGGAGGAGGGTTCAAACAGACAGGATGTATAAACAGACGGTTCTGTGGAGGAGGGTTCAAACAGACAGGATGTATAAACAGGAGGTTCTGTGGAGGAGGGTTCAAACAGACAGGATGTATAAACAGAAGGTTCTGTGGAGGAGGAGGGTTCAAACAGACAGGATGTATAAACAGAAGGTTCTGTGGAGGAGGGTTCAAACAGACAGGATGTATAAACAGAAGGTTCTGTGGAGGAGGAGGGTTCAAACAGACAGGATGTATAAACAGAAGGTTCTGTGGAGGAGGAGGGTTCAAACAGACAGGATGTATAAACAGAAGGTTCTGTGGAGGAGGAGGGTTCAAACAGACAGGATGTATAAACAGAAGGTTCTGTGGAGGAGGAGGGTTCAAACAGACAGGATGCATAAACAGAAGGTTCTGTGGAGGAGGAGGGTCCAAACAGACAGGATGTATAAACAGAAGGTTCTGTGGAGGAGGGTTCAAACAGACAGGATGTATAAACAGAAGGTTCTGTGGAGGAGGGTTCAAACAGACAGGATGTATAAACAGAAGGTTCTGTGGAGGAGGGTTCAAACAGGCAGGATGTATAAACAGAAGGTTCTGTGGAGGAGCGTCCAAACAGACAGGAAGTATAAACAGAATGTTCTGTGGAGGAGGAGGGTTCAAACAGACAGGATGTATAAACAGAAGGTTCTGTGGAGGAGGGTTCAAACAGACAGGATGTATAAACAGAAGGTTCTGTGGAGGAGGGTCCAAACAGACAGGATGTATAAACAGAAGGTTCTGTGGAGGAGGAGGGTTCAAACAGACAGGATGTATATACAGAAGGTTCTGTGGAGGAGGAGGGTTCAAACAGACAGGATGTATAAACAGAAGGTTCTGTGGAGGAGGGTTCAAACAGACAGGATGTATAAACAGAAGGTTCTGTGGAGGATGGTTCAAACAGACAGGATGTATAAACAGAAGGTTCTGTGGAGGAGGGTTCAAACAGACAGGATGTATAAACAGAAGGTTCTGTGGAGGAGGGTTCAAACAGACAGGATGTATAAACAGAAGGTTCTGTGGAGGAGGGTTCAAACAGACAGGATGTATAAACAGAAGGTTCTGAGGAGGAGGGTTCAAACAGACAGGATGTATAAACAGAAGGTTCTGTGGAGGAGGGTTCAAACAGACAGGATGTATAAACAGAAGGTTCTGTGGAGGAGGAGGGTCCAAACAGACAGGATGTATAAACAGAAGGTTCTGTGGAGGAGGGTTCAAACAGACAGGATGTATAAACAGAAGGTTCTGTGGAGGAGGAGGGTCCAAACAGACAGGATGTATAAACAGAAGGTTCTGTGGAGGAGGGTTCAAACAGACAGGATGTATAAACAGAAGGTTCTGTGGAGGAGGAGGGTCCAAACAGACAGGATGTATAAACAGAAGGTTCTGTGGAGGAGGAGGGTTCAAACAGACAGGATGTATAAACAGAAGGTTCTGTGGAGGAGGAGGGTTCAAACAGACAGGATGTATAAACAGAAGGTTCTGTCGAGGAGGAGGGTTCAAACAGACAGTATGTATAAACAGAAGGTTCTGTGGAGGAGGGTTCAAACAGACAGGATGTATAAACAGAAGGTTCTGTGGAGGAGGATGGTCCAAACAGACAGGATGTATAAACAGAAGGTTCTGTGGAGGAGGGTTGAAGCAGACAGGATGTATAAACAGAAGGTTCTGTGGAGGAGGGTTCAAACAGACAGGATGTATAAACAGAAGGTTCTGTGGAGGAGGGTCCAAACAGACAGGATGTATAAACAGAAGGTTCTGTGGAGGAGGATGGTTCAAACAGACAGGATGTATAAACAGAAGGTTCTGTGGAGGAGGAGGGTTCAAACAGACAGGATGTATAAACAGAAGGTTCTGTGGAGGAGGGTTCAAACAGACAGGATGTATAAACAGAAGGTTCTGTGGAGGAGGAGGGTTCAAACAGACATGATGTATAAACAGAAGGTTCTGTGGAGGAGGAGGGTTCAAACAGACAGGATGTATAAACAGAAGGTTCTGTGGAGGAGGGTTCAAACAGACAGGATGTATAAACAGAATGTTCTGTGGAGGAGGGTTCAAACAGACAGGATGTATAAACAGAAGGTTCTGTGGAGGAGGGTTCAAACAGACAGAATGTATAAACAGAAGGTTCTGTGGAGGAGGAGGGTTCAAACAGACAGGATGTATAAACAGAAGGTTCTGTGGAGGAGGAGGGTTCAAACAGACAGGATGTATAAACAGAAGGTTCTGTGGAGGAGGAGGGTTCAAACAGACAGGATGTATAAACAGAAGGTTCTGTGGAGGAGGAGGGTTCAAACAGACAGGATGTATAAACAGAAGGTTCTGTGGAGGAGGAGGGTTCAAACAGACAGGATGTATAAACAGAAGGTTCTGTGGAGGAGGAGGGTTCAAACAGACAGGATGTATAAACAGAAGGTTCTGTGGAGGAGGATGGTCCAAACAGACAGGATGTATAAACAGAAGGTTCTGTGGAGGAGGGTTGAAGCAGACAGGATGTATAAACAGAAGGTTCTGTGGAGGAGGGTTCAAACAGACAGGATGTATAAACAGAAGGTTCTGTGGAGGAGGGTCCAAACAGACAGGATGTATAAACAGAAGGTTCTGTGGAGGAGGATGGTTCAAACAGACAGGATGTATAAACAGAAGGTTCTGTGGAGGAGGAGGGTTCAAACAGACAGGATGTATAAACAGAAGGTTCTGTGGAGGAGGGTTCAAACAGACAGGATGTATAAACAGAAGGTTCTGTGGAGGAGGAGGGTTCAAACAGACATGATGTATAAACAGAAGGTTCTGTGGAGGAGGAGGGTTCAAACAGACAGGATGTATAAACAGAAGGTTCTGTGGAGGAGGGTTCAAACAGACAGGATGTATAAACAGAATGTTCTGTGGAGGAGGGTTCAAACAGACAGGATGTATAAACAGAAGGTTCTGTGGAGGAGGGTTCAAACAGACAGAATGTATAAACAGAAGGTTCTGTGGAGGAGGAGGGTTCAAACAGACAGGATGTATAAACAGAAGGTTCTGTGGAGGAGGAGGGTTCAAACAGACAGGATGTATAAACAGAAGGTTCTGTGGAGGAGGAGGGTTCAAACAGACAGGATGTATAAACAGAAGGTTCTGTGGAGGAGGAGGGTTCAAACAGACAGGATGTATAAACAGAAGGTTCTGTGGAGGAGGAGGGTTCAAACAGACAGGATGTATAAACAGAAGGTTCTGTGGAGGAGGGTTCAAACAGACAGGATGTATAAACAGAAGGTTCTGTGGAGGAGGGTTCAAACAGACAGGATGTATAAACAGGAGGTTCTGTGGAGGAGGGTTCAAACAGACAGGATGTATAAACAGAAGGTTCTGTGGAGGAGGGTTCAAACAGACAGGATGTATAAACAGAAGGTTCTGTGGAGGAGGAGGGTTCAAACAGACAGGATGTATAAACAGAAGGTTCTGTGGAGGAGGAGGGTTCAAACAGACAGGATGTATAAACAGAAGGTTCTGTGGAGGAGGAGGGTTCAAACAGACAGGATGTATAAACAGAAGGTTCTGTGGAGGAGGAGGGTTCAAACAGACAGGATGCATAAACAGAAGGTTCTGTGGAGGAGGAGGGTTCAAACAGACAGGATGTATAAACAGAAGGTTCTGTGGAGGAGGAGGGTTCAAACAGACAGGATGTATACACAGAAGGTTCTGTGGAGGAGGGTTCAAACAGACAGGATGTATAAACAGAAGGTTCTGTGGAGGAGGGTTCAAACAGACAGGATGTATAAACAGAAGGTTCTGTGGAGGAGGGTTCAAACAGACAGGATGTATAAACAGAAGGTTCTGTGGAGGAGCGTCCAAACAGACAGGAAGTATAAACAGAATGTTCTGTGGAGGAGGAGGGTTCAAACAGACAGGATGTATAAACAGAAGGTTCTGTGGAGGAGGGTTCAAACAGACAGGATGTATAAACAGAAGGTTCTGTGGAGGAGGAGGGTTCAAACAGACAGGATGTATAAACAGAAGGTTCTGTGGAGGAGGAGGGTTCAAACAGACAGGATGTATAAACAGAAGGTTCTGTGGAGGAGGAGGGGTCAAACAGACAGGATGTATAAACAGAGGGTTCTGTGGAGGAGGAGGGTTCAAACAGACAGGATGTATAAACAGAAGGTTCTGTGGAGGAAGGTTCAAACAGACAGGATGTATAAACAGAAGGTTCTGTGGAGGAGGAGGGTCCAAACAGACAGGATGTATAAACAGAAGGTTCTGTGGAGGAGGATGGTTCAAACAGACAGGATGTATAAACAGAAGGTTCTGTGGAGGAGGGTTCAAACAGACAGGATGTATAAACAGAAGGTTCTGTGGAGGAGGGTTCAAACAGACAGGATGTATAAACAGAAGGTTCTGTGGAGGAGGAGGGTTCAAACAGACAGGATGTATAAACAGAAGGTTCTGTGGAGGAGGGTTCAAACAGACAGGATGTATAAACAGAAGGTTCTGTGGAGGAGGGTCCAAACAGACAGGATGTATAAACAGAAAGTTCTGTGGAGGAGGAGGGTTCAAACAGACAGGATGTATAAACAGAAGGTTCTGTGGAGGAGGAGGGTTCAAACAGACAGGATGTATAAACAGAAGGTTCTGTGGAGGAGGGTCCAAACAGACAGGATGTATAAACAGAAGGTTCTGTGGAGGAGGAGGGTTCAAACAGACAGGATGTATAAACAGAAGGTTCTGTGGAGGAGGATGGTTCAAACAGACAGGATGTATAAACAGAAGGTTCTGTCGAGGAGGAGGGTTCAAACAGACAGTATGTATAAACAGAAGGTTCTGTGGAGGAGGGTTCAAACAGACAGGATGTATAAACAGAAGGTTCTGTGGAGGAGGATGGTCCAAACAGACAGGATGTATAAACAGAAGGTTCTGTGGAGGAGGGTTGAAGCAGACAGGATGTATAAACAGAAGGTTCTGTGGAGGAGGGTTCAAACAGACAGGATGTATAAACAGAAGGTTCTGTGGAGGAGGGTTCAAACAGACAGGATGTATAAACAGAAGGTTCTGTGGAGGAGGAGGGTTCAAACAGACATGATGTATAAACAGAAGGTTCTGTGGAGGAGGAGGGTTCAAACAGACAGGATGTATAAACAGAAGGTTCTGTGGAGGAGGGTTCAAACAGACAGGATGTATAAACAGAATGTTCTGTGGAGGAGGGTTCAAACAGACAGGATGTATAAACAGAAGGTTCTGTGGAGGAGGGTTCAAACAGACAGGATGTATAAACAGAAGGTTCTGTGGAGGAGGAGGGTTCAAACAGACAGGATGTATAAACAGAAGGTTCTGTGGAGGAGGAGGGTTCAAACAGACAGGATGTATAAACAGAAGGTTCTGTGGAGGAGGAGGGTTCAAACAGACAGGATGTATAAACAGAAGGTTCTGTGGAGGAGGAGGGTTCAAACAGACAGGATGTATAAACAGAAGGTTCTGTGGAGGAGGGTTCAAACAGACAGGATGTATAAACAGACGGTTCTGTGGAGGAGGGTTCAAACAGACAGGATGTATAAACAGGAGGTTCTGTGGAGGAGGGTTCAAACAGACAGGATGTATAAACAGAAGGTTCTGTGGAGGAGGAGGGTTCAAACAGACAGGATGTATAAACAGAAGGTTCTGTGGAGGAGGGTTCAAACAGACAGGATGTATAAACAGAAGGTTCTGTGGAGGAGGAGGGTTCAAACAGACAGGATGTATAAACAGAAGGTTCTGTGGAGGAGGAGGGTTCAAACAGACAGGATGTATAAACAGAATGTTCTGTGGAGGAGGAGGGTTCAAACAGACAGGATGTATAAACAGAAGGTTCTGTGGAGGAGGAGGGTTCAAACAGACAGGATGCATAAACAGAAGGTTCTGTGGAGGAGGAGGGTCCAAACAGACAGGATGTATAAACAGAAGGTTCTGTGGAGGAGGGTTCAAACAGACAGGATGTATAAACAGAAGGTTCTGTGGAGGAGGGTTCAAACAGACAGGATGTATAAACAGAAGGTTCTGTGGAGGAGGGTTCAAACAGGCAGGATGTATAAACAGTAGGTTCTGTGGAGGAGCGTCCAAACAGACAGGAAGTATAAACAGAATGTTCTGTGGAGGAGGAGGGTTCAAACAGACAGGATGTATAAACAGAAGGTTCTGTGGAGGAGGGTTCAAACAGACAGGATGTATAAACAGAAGGTTCTGTGGAGGAGGGTCCAAACAGACAGGATGTATAAACAGAAGGTTCTGTGGAGGAGGAGGGTTCAAACAGACAGGATGTATATACAGAAGGTTCTGTGGAGGAGGAGGGTTCAAACAGACAGGATGTATAAACAGAAGGTTCTGTGGAGGAGGGTTCAAACAGACAGGATGTATAAACAGAAGGTTCTGTGGAGGATGGTTCAAACAGACAGGATGTATAAACAGAAGGTTCTGTGGAGGAGGAGGGTTCAAACAGACAGGATGTATAAACAGAAGGTTCTGTGGAGGAGGGTTCAAACAGACAGGATGTATAAACAGAAGGTTCTGTGGAGGAGGGTTCAAACAGACAGGATGTATAAACAGAAGGTTCTGTGGAGGAGGGTTCAAACAGACAGGATGTATAAACAGAAGGTTCTGAGGAGGAGGGTTCAAACAGACAGGATGTATAAACAGAAGGTTCTGTGGAGGAGGGTTCAAACAGACAGGATGTATAAACAGAAGGTTCTGTGGAGGAGGAGGGTCCAAACAGACAGGATGTATAAACAGAAGGTTCTGTGGAGGAGGGTTCAAACAGACAGGATGTATAAACAGAAGGTTCTGTGGAGGAGGAGGGTCCAAACAGACAGGATGTATAAACAGAAGGTTCTGTGGAGGAGGGTTCAAACAGACAGGATGTATAAACAGAAGGTTCTGTGGAGGAGGAGGGTCCAAACAGACAGGATGTATAAACAGAAGGTTCTGTGGAGGAGGAGGGTTCAAACAGACAGGATGTATAAACAGAAGGTTCTGTGGAGGAGGAGGGTTCAAACAGACAGGATGTATAAACAGAAGGTTCTGTCGAGGAGGAGGGTTCAAACAGACAGTATGTATAAACAGAAGGTTCTGTGGAGGAGGGTTCAAACAGACAGGATGTATAAACAGAAGGTTCTGTGGAGGAGGATGGTCCAAACAGACAGGATGTATAAACAGAAGGTTCTGTGGAGGAGGGTTGAAGCAGACAGGATGTATAAACAGAAGGTTCTGTGGAGGAGGGTTCAAACAGACAGGATGTATAAACAGAAGGTTCTGTGGAGGAGGGTCCAAACAGACAGGATGTATAAACAGAAGGTTCTGTGGAGGAGGATGGTTCAAACAGACAGGATGTATAAACAGAAGGTTCTGTGGAGGAGGAGGGTTCAAACAGACAGGATGTATAAACAGAAGGTTCTGTGGAGGAGGGTTCAAACAGACAGGATGTATAAACAGAAGGTTCTGTGGAGGATGAGGGTTCAAACAGACATGATGTATAAACAGAAGGTTCTGTGGAGGAGGAGGGTTCAAACAGACAGGATGTATAAACAGAAGGTTCTGTGGAGGAGGGTTCAAACAGACAGGATGTATAAACAGAATGTTCTGTGGAGGAGGGTTCAAACAGACAGGATGTATAAACAGAAGGTTCTGTGGAGGAGGGTTCAAACAGACAGAATGTATAAACAGAAGGTTCTGTGGAGGAGGAGGGTTCAAACAGACAGGATGTATAAACAGAAGGTTCTGTGGAGGAGGAGGGTTCAAACAGACAGGATGTATAAACAGAAGGTTCTGTGGAGGAGGAGGGTTCAAACAGACAGGATGTATAAACAGAAGGTTCTGTGGAGGAGGAGGGTTCAAACAGACAGGATGTATAAACAGAAGGTTCTGTGGAGGAGGAGGGTTCAAACAGACAGGATGTATAAACAGAAGGTTCTGTGGAGGAGGGTTCAAACAGACAGGATGTATAAACAGAAGGTTCTGTGGAGGAGGGTTCAAACAGACAGGATGTATAAACAGGAGGTTCTGTGGAGGAGGGTTCAAACAGACAGGATGTATAAACAGAAGGTTCTGTGGAGGAGGGTTCAAACAGACAGGATGTATAAACAGAAGGTTCTGTGGAGGAGGAGGGTTCAAACAGACAGGATGTATAAACAGAAGGTTCTGTGGAGGAGGAGGGTTCAAACAGACAGGATGTATAAACAGAAGGTTCTGTGGAGGAGGAGGGTTCAAACAGACAGGATGTATAAACAGAAGGTTCTGTGGAGGAGGAGGGTTCAAACAGACAGGATGCATAAACAGAAGGTTCTGTGGAGGAGGAGGGTTCAAACAGACAGGATGTATAAACAGAAGGTTCTGTGGAGGAGGAGGGTTCAAACAGACAGGATGTATACACAGAAGGTTCTGTGGAGGAGGGTTCAAACAGACAGGATGTATAAACAGAAGGTTCTGTGGAGGAGGGTTCAAACAGACAGGATGTATAAACAGAAGGTTCTGTGGAGGAGGGTTCAAACAGACAGGATGTATAAACAGAAGGTTCTGTGGAGGAGCGTCCAAACAGACAGGAAGTATAAACAGAATGTTCTGTGGAGGAGGAGGGTTCAAACAGACAGGATGTATAAACAGAAGGTTCTGTGGAGGAGGGTTCAAACAGACAGGATGTATAAACAGAAGGTTCTGTGGAGGAGGAGGGTTCAAACAGACAGGATGTATAAACAGAAGGTTCTGTGGAGGAGGAGGGTTCAAACAGACAGGATGTATAAACAGAAGGTTCTGTGGAGGAGGAGGGGTCAAACAGACAGGATGTATAAACAGAGGGTTCTGTGGAGGAGGAGGGTTCAAACAGACAGGATGTATAAACAGAAGGTTCTGTGGAGGAAGGTTCAAACAGACAGGATGTATAAACAGAAGGTTCTGTGGAGGAGGAGGGTCCAAACAGACAGGATGTATAAACAGAAGGTTCTGTGGAGGAGGAGGGTTCAAACAGACAGGATGTATAAACAGAAGGTTCTGTGGAGGAGGGTTCAAACAGACAGGATGTATAAACAGAAGGTTCTGAGGAGGAGGAGGGTTCAAACAGACAGGATGTATAAACAGAAGGTTCTGTGGAGGAGGATGGTTCAAACAGACAGGATGTATAAACAGAAGGTTCTGTGGAGGAGGGTTCAAACAGACAGGATGTATAAACAGAAGGTTCTGTGGAGGAGGGTTCAAACAGACAGGATGTATAAACAGAAGGTTCTGTGGAGGAGGAGGGTTCAAACAGACAGGATGTATAAACAGAAGGTTCTGTGGAGGAGGGTTCAAACAGACAGGATGTATAAACAGAAGGTTCTGTGGAGGAGGGTCCAAACAGACAGGATGTATAAACAGAAAGTTCTGTGGAGGAGGAGGGTTCAAACAGACAGGATGTATAAACAGAAGGTTCTGTGGAGGAGGAGGGTTCAAACAGACAGGATGTATAAACAGAAGGTTCTGTGGAGGAGGGTCCAAACAGACAGGATGTATAAACAGAAGGTTCTGTGGAGGAGGAGGGTTCAAACAGACAGGATGTATAAACAGAAGGTTCTGTGGAGGAGGATGGTTCAAACAGACAGGATGTATAAACAGAAGGTTCTGTCGAGGAGGAGGGTTCAAACAGACAGTATGTATAAACAGAAGGTTCTGTGGAGGAGGGTTCAAACAGACAGGATGTATAAACAGAAGGTTCTGTGGAGGAGGATGGTCCAAACAGACAGGATGTATAAACAGAAGGTTCTGTGGAGGAGGGTTGAAGCAGACAGGATGTATAAACAGAAGGTTCTGTGGAGGAGGGTTCAAACAGACAGGATGTATAAACAGAAGGTTCTGTGGAGGAGGGTTCAAACAGACAGGATGTATAAACAGAAGGTTCTGTGGAGGAGGAGGGTTCAAACAGACATGATGTATAAACAGAAGGTTCTGTGGAGGAGGAGGGTTCAAACAGACAGGATGTATAAACAGAAGGTTCTGTGGAGGAGGGTTCAAACAGACAGGATGTATAAACAGAATGTTCTGTGGAGGAGGGTTCAAACAGACAGGATGTATAAACAGAAGGTTCTGTGGAGGAGGGTTCAAACAGACAGGATGTATAAACAGAAGGTTCTGTGGAGGAGGAGGGTTCAAACAGACAGGATGTATAAACAGAAGGTTCTGTGGAGGAGGAGGGTTCAAACAGACAGGATGTATAAACAGAAGGTTCTGTGGAGGAGGAGGGTTCAAACAGACAGGATGTATAAACAGAAGGTTCTGTGGAGGAGGAGGGTTCAAACAGACAGGATGTATAAACAGAAGGTTCTGTGGAGGAGGGTTCAAACAGACAGGATGTATAAACAGACGGTTCTGTGGAGGAGGGTTCAAACAGACAGGATGTATAAACAGGAGGTTCTGTGGAGGAGGGTTCAAACAGACAGGATGTATAAACAGAAGGTTCTGTGGAGGAGGAGGGTTCAAACAGACAGGATGTATAAACAGAAGGTTCTGTGGAGGAGGGTTCAAACAGACAGGATGTATAAACAGAAGGTTCTGTGGAGGAGGAGGGTTCAAACAGACAGGATGTATAAACAGAAGGTTCTGTGGAGGAGGAGGGTTCAAACAGACAGGATGTATAAACAGAAGGTTCTGTGGAGGAGGAGGGTTCAAACAGACAGGATGTATAAACAGAAGGTTCTGTGGAGGAGGAGGGTTCAAACAGACAGGATGCATAAACAGAAGGTTCTGTGGAGGAGGAGGGTCCAAACAGACAGGATGTATAAACAGAAGGTTCTGTGGAGGAGGGTTCAAACAGACAGGATGTATAAACAGAAGGTTCTGTGGAGGAGGGTTCAAACAGACAGGATGTATAAACAGAAGGTTCTGTGGAGGAGGGTTCAAACAGGCAGGATGTATAAACAGAAGGTTCTGTGGAGGAGCGTCCAAACAGACAGGAAGTATAAACAGAATGTTCTGTGGAGGAGGAGGGTTCAAACAGACAGGATGTATAAACAGAAGGTTCTGTGGAGGAGGGTTCAAACAGACAGGATGTATAAACAGAAGGTTCTGTGGAGGAGGAGGGTTCAAACAGACAGGATGTATAAACAGAAGGTTCTGTGGAGGAGGAGGGTTCAAACAGACAGGATGTATAAACAGAAGGTTCTGTGGAGGAGGAGGGGTCAAACAGACAGGATGTATAAACAGAGGGTTCTGTGGAGGAGGAGGGTTCAAACAGACAGGATGTATAAACAGAAGGTTGTGTGGAGGAGGGTTCAAACAGACAGGATGTATAAACAGAAGGTTCTGTGGAGGAGGAGGGTCCAAACAGACAGGATGTATAAACAGAAGGTTCTGTGGAGGAGGAGGGTTCAAACAGACAGGATGTATAAACAGAAGGTTCTGTGGAGGAGGGTTCAAACAGACAGGATGTATAAACAGAAGGTTCTGAGGAGGAGGAGGGTTCAAACAGACAGGATGTATAAACAGAAGGTTCTGTGGAGGGGGATGGTTCAAACAGACAGGATGTATAAACAGAAGGTTCTGTGGGGAGGAGGGTTCAAACAGACAGGATGTATAAACAGAAGGTTCTGTGGAGGAGGGTTCAAACAGACAGGATGTATAAACAGAAGGTTCTGTGGAGGAGGAGGGTTCAAACAGACAGGATGTATAAACAGAAGGTTCTGTGGAGGAGGGTTCAAACAGACAGGATGTATAAACAGAAGGTTCTGTGGAGGAGGGTCCAAACAGACAGGATGTATAAACAGAAAGTTCTGTGGAGGAGGAGGGTTCAAACAGACAGGA
This sequence comes from Notolepis coatsorum, assembly GCF_963971535.1. Taxonomy (NCBI): domain Eukaryota; kingdom Metazoa; phylum Chordata; class Actinopteri; order Aulopiformes; family Paralepididae; genus Notolepis; species Notolepis coatsorum. Next base: position 45,231 of record NW_028170042.1, read on the forward strand.
TGTATAAACAGAAGGTTCTGTGGAGGAGGAGGGTTCAAACAGACAGGATGTATAAACAGAAGGTTCTGTGGAGGAGGGTCCAAACAGACAGGATGTATAAGCAGAAGGTTCTGTGGAGGAGGAGGGTTCAAACAGACAGGATGTATAAACAGAAGGTTCTGTGGAGGAGGAGGGTTCAAACAGACAGGATGTATAAACAGAAGGTTCTGTGGAGGAGGAGGGTCCAAACAGACAGGATGTATAAACAGAAGGTTCTGTGGAGGAGGGTTGAAACAGACAGGATGTATAAACAGAAGGTTCTGTGGAGGAGGAGGGTCCAAACAGACAGGATGTATAAACAGAAGGTTCTGTGGAGGAGGGTTCAAACAGACAGGATGTATAAACAGAAGGTTCTGTGGAGGAGGAGGGTTCAAACAGACAGGATGTATAAACAGAAGGTTCTGTCGAGGAGGAGGGTTCAAACAGACAGTATGTATAAACAGACGGTTCTGTGGAGGAGGGTTCAAACAGACAGGATGTATAAACAGAAGGTTCTGTGGAGGAGGATGGTCCAAACAGACAGGATGTATAAACAGAAGGTTCTGTGGAGGAGGGTTGAAGCAGACAGGATGTATAAACAGAAGGTTCTGTGGAGGAGGGTTCAAACAGACAGGATGTATAAACAGAAGGTTCTGTGGAGGAGGGTCCAAACAGACAGGATGTATAAACAGAAGGTTCTGTGGAGGAGGAGGGTTCAAACAGACAGGATGTATAAACAGAAGGTTCTGTGGAGGAGGAGGGTTCAAACAGACAGGATGTATAAACAGAAGGTTCTGTGGAGGAGGGTTCAAACAGACAGGATGTATAAACAGAAGGTTCTGTGGAGGATGGTTCAAACAGACAGGATGTATAAACAGAAGGTTCTGTGGAGGAGGAGGGTTCAAACAGACAGGATGTATAAACAGAAGGTTCTGTGGAGGAGGGTTCAAACAGACAGGATGTATAAACAGAAGGTTCTGTGGAGGAGGGTTCAAACAGACAGGATGTATAAACAGAAGGTTCTGTGGAGGAGGGTTCAAACAGACAGGATGTATAAACAGAAGGTTCTGAGGAGGAGGGTTCAAACAGACAGGATGTATAAACAGAAGGTTCTGTGGAGGAGGAGGGTTCAAACAGACAGGATGTATAAACAGAAGGTTCTGTGGAGGAGGAGGGTTCAAACAGACAGGATGTATAAACAGAAGGTTCTGTGGAGGAGGAGGGTTCAAACAGACATGATGTATAAACAGAAGGTTCTGTGGAGGAGGAGGGTTCAAACAGACAGGATGTATAAACAGAAGGTTCTGTGGAGGAGGGTTCAAACAGACAGGATGTATAAACAGAATGTTCTGTGGAGGAGGGTTCAAACAGACAGGATGTATAAACAGAAGGTTCTGTGGAGGAGGGTTCAAACAGACAGGATGTATAAACAGAAGGTTCTGTGGAGGAGGAGGGTTCAAACAGACAGGATGTATAAACAGAAGGTTCTGTGGAGGAGGAGGGTTCAAACAGTCAGGATGTATAAACAGAAGGTTCTGTGGAGGAGGAGGGTTCAAACAGACAGGATGTATAAACAGAAGGTTCTGTGGAGGAGGAGGGTTCAAACAGACAGGATGCATAAACAGAAGGTTCTGTGGAGGAGGAGGGTTCAAACAGACAGGATGTATAAACAGAAGGTTCTGTGGAGGAGGAGGGTTCAAACAGACAGGATGTATAAACAGAAGGTTCTGTGGAGGAGGAGGGTTCAAACAGACAGGATGTATAAACAGAAGGTTCTGTGGAGGAGGAGGGTCCAAACAGACAGGATGTATAAACAGAAGGTTCTGTGGAGGAGGGTTGAAACAGACAGGATGTATAAACAGAAGGTTCTGTGGAGGAGGAGGGTCCAAACAGACAGGATGTATAAACAGAAGGTTCTGTGGAGGAGGGTTCAAACAGACAGGATGTATAAACAGAAGGTTCTGTGGAGGAGGAGGGTTCAAACAGACAGGATGTATAAACAGAAGGTTCTGTCGAGGAGGAGGGTTCAAACAGACAGTATGTATAAACAGACGGTTCTGTGGAGGAGGGTTCAAACAGACAGGATGTATAAACAGAAGGTTCTGTGGAGGAGGATGGTCCAAACAGACAGGATGTATAAACAGAAGGTTCTGTGGAGGAGGGTTGAAGCAGACAGGATGTATAAACAGAAGGTTCTGTGGAGGAGGGTTCAAACAGACAGGATGTATAAACAGAAGGTTCTGTGGAGGAGGGTCCAAACAGACAGGATGTATAAACAGAAGGTTCTGTGGAGGAGGAGGGTTCAAACAGACAGGATGTATAAACAGAAGGTTCTGTGGAGGAGGAGGGTTCAAACAGACATGATGTATAAACAGAAGGTTCTGTGGAGGAGGGTTCAAACAGACAGGATGTATAAACAGAAGGTTCTGTGGAGGATGGTTCAAACAGACAGGATGTATAAACAGAAGGTTCTGTGGAGGAGGAGGGTTCAAACAGACAGGATGTATAAACAGAAGGTTCTGTGGAGGAGGGTTCAAACAGACAGGATGTATAAACAGAAGGTTCTGTGGAGGAGGGTTCAAACAGACAGGATGTATAAACAGAAGGTTCTGTGGAGGAGGGTTCAAACAGACAGGATGTATAAACAGAAGGTTCTGAGGAGGAGGGTTCAAACAGACAGGATGTATAAACAGAAGGTTCTGTGGAGGAGGAGGGTTCAAACAGACAGGATGTATAAACAGAAGGTTCTGTGGAGGAGGAGGGTTCAAACAGACAGGATGTATAAACAGAAGGTTCTGTGGAGGAGGAGGGTTCAAACAGACATGATGTATAAACAGAAGGTTCTGTGGAGGAGGAGGGTTCAAACAGACAGGATGTATAAACAGAAGGTTCTGTGGAGGAGGGTTCAAACAGACAGGATGTATAAACAGAATGTTCTGTGGAGGAGGGTTCAAACAGACAGGATGTATAAACAGAAGGTTCTGTGGAGGAGGGTTCAAACAGACAGGATGTATAAACAGAAGGTTCTGTGGAGGAGGAGGGTTCAAACAGACAGGATGTATAAACAGAAGGTTCTGTGGAGGAGGAGGGTTCAAACAGTCAGGATGTATAAACAGAAGGTTCTGTGGAGGAGGAGGGTTCAAACAGACAGGATGTATAAACAGAAGGTTCTGTGGAGGAGGAGGGTTCAAACAGACAGGATGCATAAACAGAAGGTTCTGTGGAGGAGGAGGGTCCAAACAGACAGGATGTATAAACAGAAGGTTCTGTGGAGGAGGGTTCAAACAGACAGGATGTATAAACAGAAGGTTCTGTGGAGGAGGGTTCAAACAGACAGGATGTATAAACAGAAGGTTCTGTGGAGGAGGGTTCAAACAGACAGGATGTATAAACAGAAGGTTCTGTGGAGGAGCGTCCAAACAGACAGGAAGTATAAACAGAATGTTCTGTGGAGGAGGAGGGTTCAAACAGACAGGATGTATAAACAGAAGGTTCTGTGGAGGAGGGTTCAAACAGACAGGATGTATAAACAGAAGGTTCTGTGGAGGAGGAGGGTTCAAACAGACAGGATGTATAAACAGAAGGTTCTGTGGAGGAGGAGGGTTCAAACAGACAGGATGTATAAACAGAAGGTTCTGTGGAGGAGGGTCCAAACAGACAGGATGTATAAACAGAAGGTTCTGAGGAGGAGGGTTCAAACAGACAGGATGTATAAACAGAAGGTTCTGTGGAGGAGGAGGGTTCAAACAGACAGGATGTATAAACAGAAGGTTCTGTGGAGGAGGAGGGTTCAAACAGACAGGATGTATAAACAGAAGGTTCTGTGGAGGAGGAGGGTTCAAACAGACATGATGTATAAACAGAAGGTTCTGTGGAGGAGGAGGGTTCAAACAGACAGGATGTATAAACAGAAGGTTCTGTGGAGGAGGGTTCAAACAGACAGGATGTATAAACAGAATGTTCTGTGGAGGAGGGTTCAAACAGACAGGATGTATAAACAGAAGGTTCTGTGGAGGAGGGTTCAAACAGACAGGATGTATAAACAGAAGGTTCTGTGGAGGAGGAGGGTTCAAACAGACAGGATGTATAAACAGAAGGTTCTGTGGAGGAGGAGGGTTCAAACAGTCAGGATGTATAAACAGAAGGTTCTGTGGAGGAGGAGGGTTCAAACAGACAGGATGTATAAACAGAAGGTTCTGTGGAGGAGGAGGGTTCAAACAGACAGGATGCATAAACAGAAGGTTCTGTGGAGGAGGAGGGTCCAAACAGACAGGATGTATAAACAGAAGGTTCTGTGGAGGAGGGTTCAAACAGACAGGATGTATAAACAGAAGGTTCTGTGGAGGAGGGTTCAAACAGACAGGATGTATAAACAGAAGGTTCTGTGGAGGAGGGTTCAAACAGACAGGATGTATAAACAGAAGGTTCTGTGGAGGAGCGTCCAAACAGACAGGAAGTATAAACAGAATGTTCTGTGGAGGAGGAGGGTTCAAACAGACAGGATGTATAAACAGAAGGTTCTGTGGAGGAGGGTTCAAACAGACAGGATGTATAAACAGAAGGTTCTGTGGAGGAGGAGGGTTCAAACAGACAGGATGTATAAACAGAAGGTTCTGTGGAGGAGGAGGGTTCAAACAGACAGGATGTATAAACAGAAGGTTCTGTGGAGGAGGGTCCAAACAGACAGGATGTATAAACAGAAGGTTCTGTGGAGGAGGAGGGTTCAAACAGACAGGATGTATAAACAGAAGGTTCTGTGGAGGATGGTTCAAACAGACAGGATGTATAAACAGAATGTTCTGTGGAGGAGGAGGGTTCAAACAGACAGGATGTATAAACAGAAGGTTCTGTGGAGGAGGGTTCAAACAGACAGGATGTATAAACAGAAGGTTCTGTGGAGGAGGGTTCAAACAGACAGGATGTATAAACAGAAGGTTCTGTGGAGGAGGGTTCAAACAGACAGGATGTATAAAAAGAAGGTTCTGAGGAGGAGGGTTCAAACAGACAGGATGTATAAACAGAAGGTTCTGTGGAGGAGGAGGGTTCAAACAGACAGGATGTATACACAGAAGGTTCTGTGGAGGAGGAGGGTTCAAACAGACAGGATGTATAAACAGAAGGTTCTGTGGAGGAAGAGGGTTCAAACAGACAGGATGTATAAACAGAAGGTTCTGTGGAGGAGGGTTCAAACAGACAGGATGTATAAACAGAAGGTTCTGTGGAGGAGGGTTCAAACAGACAGGATGTATAAACAGAAGGTTCTGTGGAGGAGGGTTCAAACAGACAGGATGTATAAACAGGAGGTTCTGTGGAGGAGGGTTCAAACAGACAGGATGTATAAACAGAAGGTTCTGTGGAGGAGGAGGGTTCAAACAGACAGGATGTATAAACAGAAGGTTCTGTGGAGGAGGGTTCAAACAGACAGGATGTATAAACAGAAGGTTCTGTGGAGGAGGAGGGTTCAAACAGACAGGATGTATAAACAGAAGGTTCTGTGGAGGAGGAGGGTTCAAACAGACAGGATGTATAAACAGAAGGTTCTGTGGAGGAGGAGGGTTCAAACAGACAGGATGTATAAACAGAAGGTTCTGTGGAGGAGGAGGGTTCAAACAGACAGGATGTATAAACAGAAGGTTCTGTTGAGGAGGAGGGTTCAAACAGACAGGATGTATAAACAGAAGGTTCTGTGGAGGAGGAGGGGTCAAACAGACAGGATGTATAAACAGAGGGTTCTGTGGAGGAGGAGGGTTCAAACAGACAGGATGTATAAACAGAAGGTTCTGTGGAGGAGGGTTCAAACAGACAGGATGTATAAACAGAAGGTTCTGTGGAGGAGGAGGGTCCAAACAGACAGGATGTATAAACAGAAGGTTCTGTGGAGGAGGAGGGTTCAAACAGACAGGATGTATAAACAGAAGGTTCTGTGGAGGAGGGTTCAAACAGACAGGATGTATAAACAGAAGGTTATGAGGAGGAGGAGGGTTCAAACAGACAGGATGTATAAACAGAAGGTTCTGTGGAGGAGGAGGGTTCAAACAGACAGTATGTATAAACAGAAGGTTCTGTGGAGGAGGGTTCAAACAGACAGGATATATAAACAGAAGGTTCTGTGGAGGAGGATGGTCCAAACAGACAGGATGTATAAACAGAAGGTTCTGTGGAGGAGGGTTCAAACAGACAGGATGTATAAACAGAAGGTTCTGTGGAGGAGGGTTCAAACAGACAGGATGTATAAACAGAATGTTCTGTGGAGGAGGGTTCAAACAGACAGGATGTATAAACAGAAGGTTCTGTGGAGGAGGGTTCAAACAGACAGGATGTATAAACAGAAGGTTCTGTGGAGGAGGAGGGTTCAAACAGACAGGATGTATAAACAGAAGGTTCTGTGGAGGAGGAGGGTTCAAACAGTCAGGATGTATAAACAGAAGGTTCTGTGGAGGAGGAGGGTTCAAACAGACAGGATGTATAAACAGAAGGTTCTGTGGAGGAGGAGGGTTCAAACAGACAGGATGCATAAACAGAAGGTTCTGTGGAGGAGGAGGGTCCAAACAGACAGGATGTATAAACAGAAGGTTCTGTGGAGGAGGGTTCAAACAGACAGGATGTATAAACAGAAGGTTCTGTGGAGGAGGGTTCAAACAGACAGGATGTATAAACAGAAGGTTCTGTGGAGGAGGGTTCAAACAGACAGGATGTATAAACAGAAGGTTCTGTGGAGGAGCGTCCAAACAGACAGGAAGTATAAACAGAATGTTCTGTGGAGGAGGATGGTTCAAACAGACAGGATGTATAAACAGAAGGTTCTGTGGAGGAGGGTTCAAACAGACAGGATGTATAAACAGAAGGTTCTGTGGAGGAGGAGGGTTCAAACAGACAGGATGTATAAACAGAAGGTTCTGTGGAGGAGGAGGGTTCAAACAGACAGGATGTATAAACAGAAGGTTCTGTGGAGGAGGGTCCAAACAGACAGGATGTATAAACAGAAGGTTCTGTGGAGGAGGAGGGTTCAAACAGACAGGATGTATAAACAGAAGGTTCTGTGGAGGATGGTTCAAACAGACAGGATGTATAAACAGAATGTTCTGTGGAGGAGGAGGGTTCAAACAGACAGGATGTATAAACAGAAGGTTCTGTGGAGGAGGGTTCAAACAGACAGGATGTATAAACAGAAGGTTCTGTGGAGGAGGGTTCAAACAGACAGGATGTATAAACAGAAGGTTCTGTGGAGGAGGGTTCAAACAGACAGGATGTATAAAAAGAAGGTTCTGAGGAGGAGGGTTCAAACAGACAGGATGTATAAACAGAAGGTTCTGTGGAGGAGGAGGGTTCAAACAGACAGGATGTATAAACAGAAGGTTCTGTGGAGGAGGAGGGTTCAAACAGACAGGATGTATAAACAGAAGGTTCTGTGGAGGAAGAGGGTTCAAACAGACAGGATGTATAAACAGAAGGTTCTGTGGAGGAGGGTTCAAACAGACAGGATGTATAAACAGAAGGTTCTGTGGAGGAGGGTTCAAACAGACAGGATGTATAAACAGAAGGTTCTGTGGAGGAGGGTTCAAACAGACAGGATGTATAAACAGGAGGTTCTGTGGAGGAGGGTTCAAACAGACAGGATGTATAAACAGAAGGTTCTGTGGAGGAGGAGGGTTCAAACAGACAGGATGTATAAACAGAAGGTTCTGTGGAGGAGGGTTCAAACAGACAGGATGTATAAACAGAAGGTTCTGTGGAGGAGGAGGGTTCAAACAGACAGGATGTATAAACAGAAGGTTCTGTGGAGGAGGAGGGTTCAAACAGACAGGATGTATAAACAGAAGGTTCTGTGGAGGAGGAGGGTTCAAACAGACAGGATGTATAAACAGAAGGTTCTGTGGAGGAGGAGGGTTCAAACAGACAGGATGTATAAACAGAAGGTTCTGTTGAGGAGGAGGGTTCAAACAGACAGGATGTATAAACAGAAGGTTCTGTGGAGGAGGAGGGGTCAAACAGACAGGATGTATAAACAGAGGGTTCTGTGGAGGAGGAGGGTTCAAACAGACAGGATGTATAAACAGAAGGTTCTGTGGAGGAGGGTTCAAACAGACAGGATGTATAAACAGAAGGTTCTGTGGAGGAGGAGGGTCCAAACAGACAGGATGTATAAACAGAAGGTTCTGTGGAGGAGGAGGGTTCAAACAGACAGGATGTATAAACAGAAGGTTCTGTGGAGGAGGGTTCAAACAGACAGGATGTATAAACAGAAGGTTATGAGGAGGAGGAGGGTTCAAACAGACAGGATGTATAAACAGAAGGTTCTGTGGAGGAGGAGGGTTCAAACAGACAGTATGTATAAACAGAAGGTTCTGTGGAGGAGGGTTCAAACAGACAGGATATATAAACAGAAGGTTCTGTGGAGGAGGATGGTCCAAACAGACAGGATGTATAAACAGAAGGTTCTGTGGAGGAGGGTTCAAACAGACAGGATGTATAAACAGAAGGTTCTGTGGAGGAGGGTTCAAACAGACAGGATGTATAAACAGAAGGTTCTGTGGAGGAGGAGGGTTCAAACAGACAGGATGTATAAACAGAAGGTTCTGTGGAGGAGGGTTCAAACAGACATGATGTATAAACAGAAGGTTCTGTGGAGGAGGGTCCAAACAGACAGGATGTATAAACAGAAGGTTCTGTGGAGGAGGAGGGTTCAAACAGACAGGATGTATAAACAGAAGGTTCTGTGGAGGAGGGTCCAAACAGACAGGATGTATAAACAGAAGGTTCTGTGGAGGAGGAGGGTTCAAACAGACAGGATGTATAAACAGAAGGTTCTGTGGAGGATGGTTCAAACAGACAGGATGTATAAACAGAAGGTTCTGTGGAGGAGGAGGGTTCAAACAGACAGGATGTATAAACAGAAGGTTCTGTGGAGGAGGGTTCAAACAGACAGGATGTATAAACAGAAGGTTCTGTGGAGGAGGGTTCAAACAGACAGGATGTATAAACAGAAGGTTCTGAGGAGGAGGGTTCAAACAGACAGGATGTATAAACAGAAGGTTCTGTGGAGGAGGAGGGTTCAAACAGACAGGATGTATAAACAGAAGGTTCTGTGGAGGAGGAGGGTTCAAACAGACAGGATGTATAAACAGAAGGTTCTGTGGAGGAGGAGGGTTCAAACAGACAGGATGTATAAACAGAAGGTTCTGTGGAGGAGGGTTCAAACAGACAGGATGTATAAACAGAAGGTTCTGTGGAGGAGGAGGGTCCAAACAGACAGGATGGATAAACAGAAGGTTCTGTGGAGGAGGGTTCAAACAGACAGGATGTATAAACAGAAGGTTCTGTGGAGGAGGAGGGTCCAAACAGACAGGATGTATAAACAGAAGGTTCTGTGGAGGAGGGTTCAAACAGTCAGGATGTATAAACAGAAGGTTCTGTGGAGGAGGAGGGTCCAAACAGACAGGATGTATAAACAGAAGGTTCTGTGGAGGAGGAGGGTTCAAACAGACAGGATGTATAAACAGAAGGTTCTGTGGAGGAGGAGGGTTCAAACAGACAGGATGTATAAACAGAAGGTTCTGTCGAGGAGGAGGGTTCAAACAGACAGTATGTATAAACAGAAGGTTCTGTGGAGGAGGGTTCAAACAGACAGGATGTATAAACAGAAGGTTCTGTGGAGGAGGATGGTCCAAACAGACAGGATGTATAAACAGAAGGTTATGTGGAGGAGGGTTGAAGCAGACAGGATGTATAAACAGAAGGTTCTGTGGAGGAGGGTTCAAACAGACAGGATGTATAAACAGAAGGTTCTGTGGAGGAGGGTCCAAACAGACAGGATGTATAAACAGAAGGTTCTGTGGAGGAGGAGGGTTCAAACAGACAGGATGTATAAACAGAAGGTTCTGTGGAGGAGGAGGGTTCAAACAGACATGATGTATAAACAGAAGGTTCTGTGGAGGAGGGTTCAAACAGACAGGATGTATAAACAGAAGGTTCTGTGGAGGATGGTTCAAACAGACAGGATGTATAAACAGAAGGTTCTGTGGAGGAGGAGGGTTCAAACAGACAGGATGTATAAACAGAAGGTTCTGTGGAGGAGGGTTCAAACAGACAGGATGTATAAACAGAAGGTTCTGTGGAGGAGGGTTCAAACAGACAGGATGTATAAACAGAAGGTTCTGTGGAGGAGGGTTCAAACAGACAGGATGTATAAACAGAAGGTTCTGAGGAGGAGGGTTCAAACAGACAGGATGTATAAACAGAAGGTTCTGTGGAGGAGGAGGGTTCAAACAGACAGGATGTATAAACAGAAGGTTCTGTGGAGGAGGAGGGTTCAAACAGACAGGATGTATAAACAGAAGGTTCTGTGGAGGAGGAGGGTTCAAACAGACAGGATGTATAAACAGAAGGTTCTGTGGAGGAGGGTTCAAACAGACAGGATGTATAAACAGAAGGTTCTGTGGAGGAGGAGGGTCCAAACAGACAGGATGTATAAACAGAAGGTTCTGTGGAGGAGGAGGGTCCAAACAGACAGGATGTATAAACAGAAGGTTCTGTGGAGGAGGGTTCAAACAGACAGGATGTATAAACAGAAGGTTCTGTGGAGGAGGAGGGTCCAAACAGACAGGATGTATAAACAGAAGGTTCTGTGGAGGAGGAGGGTTCAAACAGACAGGATGTATAAACAGAAGGTTCTGTGGAGGAGGAGGGTTCAAACAGACAGGATGTATAAACAGAAGGTTCTGTCGAGGAGGAGGGTTCAAACAGACAGTATGTATAAACAGAAGGTTCTGTGGAGGAGGGTTCAAACAGACAGGATGTATAAACAGAAGGTTCTGTGGAGGAGGATGGTCCAAACAGACAGGATGTATAAACAGAAGGTTCTGTGGAGGAGGGTTGAAGCAGACAGGATGTATAAACAGAAGGTTCTGTGGAGGAGGGTTCAAACAGACAGGATGTATAAACAGAAGGTTCTGTGGAGGAGGGTCCAAACAGACAGGATGTATAAACAGAAGGTTCTGTGGAGGAGGAGGGTTCAAACAGACAGGATGTATAAACAGAAGGTTCTGTGGAGGAGGAGGGTTCAAACAGACAGGATGTATAAACAGAAGGTTCTGTGGAGGAGGGTTCAAACAGACAGGATGTATAAACAGAAGGTTCTGTGGAGGAGGAGGGTTCAAACAGACATGATGTATAAACAGAAGGTTCTGTGGAGGAGGAGGGTTCAAACAGACAGGATGTATAAACAGAAGGTTCTGTGGAGGAGGGTTCAAACAGACAGGATGTATAAACAGAATGTTCTGTGGAGGAGGGTTCAAACAGACAGGATGTATAAACAGAAGGTTCTGTGGAGGAGGGTTCAAACAGACAGGATGTATAAACAGAAGGTTCTGTGGAGGAGGAGGGTTCAAACAGACAGGATGTATAAACAGAAGGTTCTGTGGAGGAGGAGGGTTCAAACAGACAGGATGTATAAACAGAAGGTTCTGTGGAGGAGGAGGGTTCAAACAGACAGGATGTATAAACAGAAGGTTCTGTGGAGGAGGAGGGTTCAAACAGACAGGATGTATAAACAGAAGGTTCTGTGGAGGAGGAGGGTTCAAACAGACAGGATGTATAAACAGAAGGTTCTGTGGAGGAGGGTTCAAACAGACAGGATGTATAAACAGAAGGTTCTGTGGAGGAGGGTTCAAACAGACAGGATGTATAAACAGGAGGTTCTGTGGAGGAGGGTTCAAACAGACAGGATGTATAAACAGAAGGTTCTGTGGAGGAGGGTTCAAACAGACAGGATGTATAAACAGAAGGTTCTGTGGAGGAGGAGGGTTCAAACAGACAGGATGTATAAACAGAAGGTTCTGTGGAGGAGGAGGGTTCAAACAGACAGGATGTATAAACAGAAGGTTCTGTGGAGGAGGAGGGTTCAAACAGACAGGATGTATAAACAGAAGGTTCTGTGGAGGAGGAGGGTTCAAACAGACAGGATGCATAAACAGAAGGTTCTGTGGAGGAGGAGGGTTCAAACAGACAGGATGTATAAACAGAAGGTTCTGTGGAGGAGGAGGGTTCAAACAGACAGGATGTATACACAGAAGGTTCTGTGGAGGAGGGTTCAAACAGACAGGATGTATAAACAGAAGGTTCTGTGGAGGAGGGTTCAAACAGACAGGATGTATAAACAGAAGGTTCTGTGGAGGAGGGTTCAAACAGACAGGATGTATAAACAGAAGGTTCTGTGGAGGAGCGTCCAAACAGACAGGAAGTATAAACAGAATGTTCTGTGGAGGAGGAGGGTTCAAACAGACAGGATGTATAAACAGAAGGTTCTGTGGAGGAGGGTTCAAACAGACAGGATGTATAAACAGAAGGTTCTGTGGAGGAGGAGGGTTCAAACAGACAGGATGTATAAACAGAAGGTTCTGTGGAGGAGGAGGGTTCAAACAGACAGGATGTATAAACAGAAGGTTCTGTGGAGGAGGAGGGGTCAAACAGACAGGATGTATAAACAGAGGGTTCTGTGGAGGAGGAGGGTTCAAACAGACAGGATGTATAAACAGAAGGTTCTGTGGAGGAGGGTTCAAACAGACAGGATGTATAAACAGAAGGTTATGTGGAGGAGGAGGGTCCAAACAGACAGGATGTATAAACAGAAGGTTCTGTGGAGGAGGAGGGTTCAAACAGACAGGATGAATAAACAGAAGGTTCTGTGGAGGAGGGTTCAAACAGACAGGATGTATAAACAGAAGGTTCCGAGGAGGAGGAGGGTTCAAACAGACAGGATGTATAAACAGAAGGTTCTGTGGAGGAGGATGGTTCAAACAGACAGGATGTATAAACAGAAGGTTCTGTGGAGGAGGGTTCAAACAGACAGTATGTATAAACAGAAGGTTCTGTGGAGGAGGGTTCAAACAGACAGGATGTATAAACAGAAGGTTCTGTGGAGGAGGATGGTCCAAACAGACAGGATGTATAAACAGAAGGTTCTGTGGAGGAGGGTTGAAGCAGACAGGATGTATAAACAGAAGGTTCTGTGGAGGAGGGTTCAAACAGACAGGATGTATAAACAGAAGGTTCTGTGGAGGAGGGTCCAAACAGACAGGATGTATAAGCAGAAGGTTCTGTGGAGGAGGAGGGTTCAAACAGACAGGATGTATAAACAGAAGGTTCTGTGGAGGAGGAGGGTTCAAACAGACAGGATGTATAAACAGAAGGTTCTGTGGAGGAGGAGGGTCCAAACAGACAGGATGTATAAACAGAAGGTTCTGTGGAGGAGGGTTGAAACAGACAGGATGTATAAACAGAAGGTTCTGTGGAGGAGGAGGGTCCAAACAGACAGGATGTATAAACAGAAGGTTCTGTGGAGGAGGGTTCAAACAGACAGGATGTATAAACAGAAGGTTCTGTGGAGGAGGAGGGTTCAAACAGACAGGATGTATAAACAGAAGGTTCTGTCGAGGAGGAGGGTTCAAACAGACAGTATGTATAAACAGACGGTTCTGTGGAGGAGGGTTCAAACAGACAGGATGTATAAACAGAAGGTTCTGTGGAGGAGGATGGTCCAAACAGACAGGATGTATAAACAGAAGGTTCTGTGGAGGAGGGTTGAAGCAGACAGGATGTATAAACAGAAGGTTCTGTGGAGGAGGAGGGTTCAAACAGACAGGATGTATAAACAGAAGGTTCTGTGGAGGAGGGTCCAAACAGACAGGATGTATAAACAGAAGGTTCTGTGGAGGAGGAGGGTTCAAACAGACAGGATGTATAAACAGAAGGTTCTGTGGAGGAGGAGGGTTCAAACAGACAGGATGTATAAACAGAAGGTTCTGTGGAGGAGGGTTCAAACAGACAGGATGTATAAACAGAAGGTTCTGTGGAGGATGGTTCAAACAGACAGGATGTATAAACAGAAGGTTCTGTGGAGGAGGAGGGTTCAAACAGACAGGATGTATAAACAGAAGGTTCTGTGGAGGAGGGTTCAAACAGACAGGATGTATAAACAGAAGGTTCTGTGGAGGAGGGTTCAAACAGACAGGATGTATAAACAGAAGGTTCTGTGGAGGAGGGTTCAAACAGACAGGATGTATAAACAGAAGGTTCTGAGGAGGAGGGTTCAAACAGACAGGATGTATAAACAGAAGGTTCTGTGGAGGAGGAGGGTTCAAACAGACAGGATGTATAAACAGAAGGTTCTGTGGAGGAGGAGGGTTCAAACAGACAGGATGTATAAACAGAAGGTTCTGTGGAGGAGGAGGGTTCAAACAGACATGATGTATAAACAGAAGGTTCTGTGGAGGAGGAGGGTTCAAACAGACAGGATGTATAAACAGAAGGTTCTGTGGAGGAGGGTTCAAACAGACAGGATGTATACACAGAATGTTCTGTGGAGGAGGGTTCAAACAGACAGGATGTATAAACAGAAGGTTCTGTGGAGGAGGGTTCAAACAGACAGGATGTATAAACAGAAGGTTCTGTGGAGGAGGAGGGTTCAAACAGACAGGATGTATAAACAGAAGGTTCTGTGGAGGAGGAGGGTTCAAACAGTCAGGATGTATAAACAGAAGGTTCTGTGGAGGAGGAGGGTTCAAACAGACAGGATGTATAAACAGAAGGTTCTGTGGAGGAGGAGGGTTCAAACAGACAGGATGCATAAACAGAAGGTTCTGTGGAGGAGGAGGGTCCAAACAGACAGGATGTATAAACAGAAGGTTCTGTGGAGGAGGGTTCAAACAGACAGGATGTATAAACAGAAGGTTCTGTGGAGGAGGGTTCAAACAGACAGGATGTATAAACAGAAGGTTCTGTGGAGGAGGGTTCAAACAGACAGGATGTATAAACAGAAGGTTCTGTGGAGGAGCGTCCAAACAGACAGGAAGTATAAACAGAATGTTCTGTGGAGGAGGAGGGTTCAAACAGACAGGATGTATAAACAGAAGGTTCTGTGGAGGAGGGTTCAAACAGACAGGATGTATAAACAGAAGGTTCTGTGGAGGAGGAGGGTTCAAACAGACAGGATGTATAAACAGAAGGTTCTGTGGAGGAGGAGGGTTCAAACAGACAGGATGTATAAACAGAAGGTTCTGTGGAGGAGGGTCCAAACAGACAGGATGTATAAACAGAAGGTTCTGTGGAGGAGGAGGGTTCAAACAGACAGGATGTATAAACAGAAGGTTCTGTGGAGGATGGTTCAAACAGACAGGATGTATAAACAGAATGTTCTGTGGAGGAGGAGGGTTCAAACAGACAGGATGTATAAACAGAAGGTTCTGTGGAGGAGGGTTCAAACAGACAGGATGTATAAACAGAAGGTTCTGTGGAGGAGGGTTCAAACAGACAGGATGTATAAACAGAAGGTTCTGTGGAGGAGGGTTCAAACAGACAGGATGTATAAAAAGAAGGTTCTGAGGAGGAGGGTTCAAACAGACAGGATGTATAAACAGGTTCTGTGGAGGAGGAGGGTTCAAACAGACAGGATGTATAAACAGAAGGTTCTGTGGAGGAGGAGGGTTCAAACAGACAGGATGTATAAACAGAAGGTTCTGTGGAGGAAGAGGGTTCAAACAGACAGGATGTATAAACAGAAGGTTCTGTGGAGGAGGGTTCAAACAGACAGGATGTATAAACAGAAGGTTCTGTGGAGGAGGGTTCAAACAGACAGGATGTATAAACAGAAGGTTCTGTGGAGGAGGGTTCAAACAGACAGGATGTATAAACAGGAGGTTCTGTGGAGGAGGGTTCAAACAGACAGGATGTATAAACAGAAGGTTCTGTGGAGGAGGAGGGTTCAAACAGACAGGATGTATAAACAGAAGGTTCTGTGGAGGAGGGTTCAAACAGACAGGATGTATAAACAGAAGGTTCTGTGGAGGAGGAGGGTTCAAACAGACAGGATGTATAAACAGAAGGTTCTGTGGAGGAGGAGGGTTCAAACAGACAGGATGTATAAACAGAAGGTTCTGTGGAGGAGGAGGGTTCAAACAGACAGGATGTATAAACAGAAGGTTCTGTGGAGGAGGAGGGTTCAAACAGACAGGATGTATAAACAGAAGGTTCTGTTGAGGAGGAGGGTTCAAACAGACAGGATGTATAAACAGAAGGTTCTGTGGAGGAGGAGGGGTCAAACAGACAGGATGTATAAACAGAGGGTTCTGTGGAGGAGGAGGGTTCAAACAGACAGGATGTATAAACAGAAGGTTCTGTGGAGGAGGGTTCAAACAGACAGGATGTATAAACAGAAGGTTCTGTGGAGGAGGAGGGTCCAAACAGACAGGATGTATAAACAGAAGGTTCTGTGGAGGAGGAGGGTTCAAACAGACAGGATGTATAAACAGAAGGTTCTGTGGAGGAGGGTTCAAACAGACAGGATGTATAAACAGAAGGTTATGAGGAGGAGGAGGGTTCAAACAGACAGGATGTATAAACAGAAGGTTCTGTGGAGGAGGAGGGTTCAAACAGACAGTATGTATAAACAGAAGGTTCTGTGGAGGAGGGTTCAAACAGACAGGATATATAAACAGAAGGTTCTGTGGAGGAGGATGGTCCAAACAGACAGGATGTATAAACAGAAGGTTCTGTGGAGGAGGGTTCAAACAGACAGGATGTATAAACAGAAGGTTCTGTGGAGGAGGGTTCAAACAGACAGGATGTATAAACAGAAGGTTCTGTGGAGGAGGAGGGTTCAAACAGACAGGATGTATAAACAGAAGGTTCTGTGGAGGAGGGTTCAAACAGACAGGATGTATAAACAGAAGGTTCTGTGGAGGAGGGTCCAAACAGACAGGATGTATAAACAGAAGGTTCTGTGGAGGAGGAGGGTTCAAACAGACAGGATGTATAAACAGAAGGTTCTGTGGAGGATGGTTCAAACAGACAGGATGTATAAACAGAATGTTCTGTGGAGGAGGAGGGTTCAAACAGACAGGATGTATAAACAGAAGGTTCTGTGGAGGAGGGTTCAAACAGACAGGATGTATAAACAGAAGGTTCTGTGGAGGAGGGTTCAAACAGACAGGATGTATAAACAGAAGGTTCTGTGGAGGAGGGTTCAAACAGACAGGATGTATAAAAAGAAGGTTCTGAGGAGGAGGGTTCAAACAGACAGGATGTATAAACAGGTTCTGTGGAGGAGGAGGGTTCAAACAGACAGGATGTATAAACAGAAGGTTCTGTGGAGGAGGAGGGTTCAAACAGACAGGATGTATAAACAGAAGGTTCTGTGGAGGAAGAGGGTTCAAACAGACAGGATGTATAAACAGAAGGTTCTGTGGAGGAGGGTTCAAACAGACAGGATGTATAAACAGAAGGTTCTGTGGAGGAGGGTTCAAACAGACAGGATGTATAAACAGAAGGTTCTGTGGAGGAGGGTTCAAACAGACAGGATGTATAAACAGGAGGTTCTGTGGAGGAGGGTTCAAACAGACAGGATGTATAAACAGAAGGTTCTGTGGAGGAGGAGGGTTCAAACAGACAGGATGTATAAACAGAAGGTTCTGTGGAGGAGGGTTCAAACAGACAGGATGTATAAACAGAAGGTTCTGTGGAGGAGGAGGGTTCAAACAGACAGGATGTATAAACAGAAGGTTCTGTGGAGGAGGAGGGTTCAAACAGACAGGATGTATAAACAGAAGGTTCTGTGGAGGAGGAGGGTTCAAACAGACAGGATGTATAAACAGAAGGTTCTGTGGAGGAGGAGGGTTCAAACAGACAGGATGTATAAACAGAAGGTTCTGTTGAGGAGGAGGGTTCAAACAGACAGGATGTATAAACAGAAGGTTCTGTGGAGGAGGAGGGGTCAAACAGACAGGATGTATAAACAGAGGGTTCTGTGGAGGAGGAGGGTTCAAACAGACAGGATGTATAAACAGAAGGTTCTGTGGAGGAGGGTTCAAACAGACAGGATGTATAAACAGAAGGTTCTGTGGAGGAGGAGGGTCCAAACAGACAGGATGTATAAACAGAAGGTTCTGTGGAGGAGGAGGGTTCAAACAGACAGGATGTATAAACAGAAGGTTCTGTGGAGGAGGGTTCAAACAGACAGGATGTATAAACAGAAGGTTATGAGGAGGAGGAGGGTTCAAACAGACAGGATGTATAAACAGAAGGTTCTGTGGAGGAGGAGGGTTCAAACAGACAGTATGTATAAACAGAAGGTTCTGTGGAGGAGGGTTCAAACAGACAGGATATATAAACAGAAGGTTCTGTGGAGGAGGATGGTCCAAACAGACAGGATGTATAAACAGAAGGTTCTGTGGAGGAGGGTTCAAACAGACAGGATGTATAAACAGAAGGTTCTGTGGAGGAGGGTTCAAACAGACAGGATGTATAAACAGAAGGTTCTGTGGAGGAGGAGGGTTCAAACAGACAGGATGTATAAACAGAAGGTTCTGTGGAGGAGGGTTCAAACAGACAGGATGTATAAACAGAAGGTTCTGTGGAGGAGGGTCCAAACAGACAGGATGTATAAACAGAAGGTTCTGTGGAGGAGGAGGGTTCAAACAGACAGGATGTATAAACAGAAGGTTCTGTGGAGGAGGGTCCAAACAGACAGGATGTATAAACAGAAGGTTCTGTGGAGGAGGAGGGTTCAAACAGACAGGATGTATAAACAGAAGGTTCTGTGGAGGATGGTTCAAACAGACAGGATGTATAAACAGAAGGTTCTGTGGAGGAGGAGGGTTCAAACAGACAGGATGTATAAACAGAAGGTTCTGTGGAGGAGGGTTCAAACAGACAGGATGTATAAACAGAAGGTTCTGTGGAGGAGGGTTCAAACAGACAGGATGTATAAACAGAAGGTTCTGTGGAGGAGGGTTCAAACAGACAGGATGTATAAACAGAAGGTTCTGAGGAGGAGGGTTCAAACAGACAGGATGTATAAACAGAAGGTTCTGTGGAGGAGGAGGGTTCAAACAGACAGGATGTATAAACAGAAGGTTCTGTGGAGGAGGAGGGTTCAAACAGACAGGATGTATAAACAGAAGGTTCTGTGGAGGAGGAGGGTTCAAACAGACAGGATGTATAAACAGAAGGTTCTGTGGAGGAGGGTTCAAACAGACAGGATGTATAAACAGAAGGTTCTGTGGAGGAGGAGGGTCCAAACAGACAGGATGGATAAACAGAAGGTTCTGTGGAGGAGGGTTCAAACAGACAGGATGTATAAACAGAAGGTTCTGTGGAGGAGGAGGGTCCAAACAGACAGGATGTATAAACAGAAGGTTCTGTGGAGGAGGGTTCAAACAGACAGGATGTATAAACAGAAGGTTCTGTGGAGGAGGAGGGTCCAAACAGACAGGATGTATAAACAGAAGGTTCTGTGGAGGAGGGTTCAAACAGACAGGATGTATAAACAGAAGGTTCTGTGGAGGAGGATGGTCCAAACAGACAGGATGTATAAACAGAAGGTTCTGTGGAGGAGGGTTGAAGCAGACAGGATGTATAAACAGAAGGTTCTGTGGAGGAGGGTCCAAACAGACAGGATGTATAAACAGAAGGTTCTGTGGAGGAGGAGGGTTCAAACAGACAGGATGTATAAACAGAAGGTTCTGTGGAGGAGGGTCCAAACAGACAGGATGTATAAACAGAAGGTTCTGTGGAGGAGGAGGGTTCAAACAGACAGGATGTATAAACAGAAGGTTCTGTGGAGGATGGTTCAAACAGACAGGATGTATAAACAGAAGGTTCTGTGGAGGAGGAGGGTTCAAACAGACAGGATGTATAAACAGAAGGTTCTGTGGAGGAGGGTTCAAACAGACAGGATGTATAAACAGAAGGTTCTGTGGAGGAGGGTTCAAACAGACAGGATGTATAAACAGAAGGTTCTGTGGAGGAGGGTTCAAACAGACAGGATGTATAAACAGAAGGTTCTGAGGAGGAGGGTTCAAACAGACAGGATGTATAAACAGAAGGTTCTGTGGAGGAGGAGGGTTCAAACAGACAGGATGTATAAACAGAAGGTTCTGTGGAGGAGGAGGGTTCAAACAGACAGGATGTATAAACAGAAGGTTCTGTGGAGGAGGAGGGTTCAAACAGACAGGATGTATAAACAGAAGGTTCTGTGGAGGAGGGTTCAAACAGACAGGATGTATAAACAGAAGGTTCTGTGGAGGAGGAGGGTCCAAACAGACAGGATGGATAAACAGAAGGTTCTGTGGAGGAGGGTTCAAACAGACAGGATGTATAAACAGAAGGTTCTGTGGAGGAGGAGGGTCCAAACAGACAGGATGTATAAACAGAAGGTTCTGTGGAGGAGGGTTCAAACAGACAGGATGTATAAACAGAAGGTTCTGTGGAGGAGGAGGGTCCAAACAGACAGGATGTATAAACAGAAGGTTCTGTGGAGGAGGAGGGTTCAAACAGACAGGATGTATAAACAGAAGGTTCTGTGGAGGAGGAGGGTTCAAACAGACAGGATGTATAAACAGAAGGTTCTGTCGAGGAGGAGGGTTCAAACAGACAGTATGTATAAACAGAAGGTTCTGTGGAGGAGGGTTCAAACAGACAGGATGTATAAACAGAAGGTTCTGTGGAGGAGGGTCCAAACAGACAGGATGTATAAACAGAAGGTTCTGTGGAGGAGGAGGGTTCAAACAGACAGGATGTATAAACAGAAGGTTCTGTGGAGGAGAGGGTTCAAACAGACAGGATGTATAAACAGAAGGTTCTGTGGAGGAGGGTTCAAACAGACAGGATGTATAAACAGAAGGTTCTGTGGAGGATGGTTCAAACAGACAGGATGTATAAACAGAAGGTTCTGTGGAGGAGGAGGGTTCAAACAGACAGGATGTATAAACAGAAGGTTCTGTGGAGGAGGGTTCAAACAGACAGGATGTATAAACAGAAGGTTCTGTGGAGGAGGAGGGTTCAAACAGACAGGATGTATAAACAGAAGGTTCTGTGGAGGAGGAGGGTTCAAACAGACAGGATGTATAAACAGAAGGTTCTGTGGAGGAGGGTCCAAACAGACAGGATGTATAAACAGAAGGTTCTGTGGAGGAGGAGGGTTCAAACAGACAGGATGTATAAACAGAAGGTTCTGTGGAGGATGGTTCAAACAGACAGGATGTATAAACAGAATGTTCTGTGGAGGAGGAGGGTTCAAACAGACAGGATGTATAAACAGAAGGTTCTGTGGAGGAGGGTTCAAACAGACAGGATGTATAAACAGAAGGTTCTGTGGAGGAGGGTTCAAACAGACAGGATGTATAAACAGAAGGTTCTGTGGAGGAGGGTTCAAACAGACAGGATGTATAAAAAGAAGGTTCTGAGGAGGAGGGTTCAAACAGACAGGATGTATAAACAGGTTCTGTGGAGGAGGAGGGTTCAAACAGACAGGATGTATAAACAGAAGGTTCTGTGGAGGAGGAGGGTTCAAACAGACAGGATGTATAAACAGAAGGTTCTGTGGAGGAAGAGGGTTCAAACAGACAGGATGTATAAACAGAAGGTTCTGTGGAGGAGGGTTCAAACAGACAGGATGTATAAACAGAAGGTTCTGTGGAGGAGGGTTCAAACAGACAGGATGTATAAACAGAAGGTTCTGTGGAGGAGGGTTCAAACAGACAGGATGTATAAACAGGAGGTTCTGTGGAGGAGGGTTCAAACAGACAGGATGTATAAACAGAAGGTTCTGTGGAGGAGGAGGGTTCAAACAGACAGGATGTATAAACAGAAGGTTCTGTGGAGGAGGGTTCAAACAGACAGGATGTATAAACAGAAGGTTCTGTGGAGGAGGAGGGTTCAAACAGACAGGATGTATAAACAGAAGGTTCTGTGGAGGAGGAGGGTTCAAACAGACAGGATGTATAAACAGAAGGTTCTGTGGAGGAGGAGGGTTCAAACAGACAGGATGTATAAACAGAAGGTTCTGTGGAGGAGGAGGGTTCAAACAGACAGGATGTATAAACAGAAGGTTCTGTTGAGGAGGAGGGTTCAAACAGACAGGATGTATAAACAGAAGGTTCTGTGGAGGAGGAGGGGTCAAACAGACAGGATGTATAAACAGAGGGTTCTGTGGAGGAGGAGGGTTCAAACAGACAGGATGTATAAACAGAAGGTTCTGTGGAGGAGGGTTCAAACAGACAGGATGTATAAACAGAAGGTTCTGTGGAGGAGGAGGGTCCAAACAGACAGGATGTATAAACAGAAGGTTCTGTGGAGGAGGAGGGTTCAAACAGACAGGATGTATAAACAGAAGGTTCTGTGGAGGAGGGTTCAAACAGACAGGATGTATAAACAGAAGGTTATGAGGAGGAGGAGGGTTCAAACAGACAGGATGTATAAACAGAAGGTTCTGTGGAGGAGGAGGGTTCAAACAGACAGTATGTATAAACAGAAGGTTCTGTGGAGGAGGGTTCAAACAGACAGGATATATAAACAGAAGGTTCTGTGGAGGAGGATGGTCCAAACAGACAGGATGTATAAACAGAAGGTTCTGTGGAGGAGGGTTCAAACAGACAGGATGTATAAACAGAAGGTTCTGTGGAGGAGGGTTCAAACAGACAGGATGTATAAACAGAAGGTTCTGTGGAGGAGGAGGGTTCAAACAGACAGGATGTATAAACAGAAGGTTCTGTGGAGGAGGGTTCAAACAGACAGGATGTATAAACAGAAGGTTCTGTGGAGGAGGGTCCAAACAGACAGGATGTATAAACAGAAGGTTCTGTGGAGGAGGAGGGTTCAAACAGACAGGATGTATAAACAGAAGGTTCTGTGGAGGAGGGTCCAAACAGACAGGATGTATAAACAGAAGGTTCTGTGGAGGAGGAGGGTTCAAACAGACAGGATGTATAAACAGAAGGTTCTGTGGAGGATGGTTCAAACAGACAGGATGTATAAACAGAAGGTTCTGTGGAGGAGGAGGGTTCAAACAGACAGGATGTATAAACAGAAGGTTCTGTGGAGGAGGGTTCAAACAGACAGGATGTATAAACAGAAGGTTCTGTGGAGGAGGGTTCAAACAGACAGGATGTATAAACAGAAGGTTCTGTGGAGGAGGGTTCAAACAGACAGGATGTATAAACAGAAGGTTCTGAGGAGGAGGGTTCAAACAGACAGGATGTATAAACAGAAGGTTCTGTGGAGGAGGAGGGTTCAAACAGACAGGATGTATAAACAGAAGGTTCTGTGGAGGAGGAGGGTTCAAACAGACAGGATGTATAAACAGAAGGTTCTGTGGAGGAGGAGGGTTCAAACAGACAGGATGTATAAACAGAAGGTTCTGTGGAGGAGGGTTCAAACAGACAGGATGTATAAACAGAAGGTTCTGTGGAGGAGGAGGGTCCAAACAGACAGGATGGATAAACAGAAGGTTCTGTGGAGGAGGGTTCAAACAGACAGGATGTATAAACAGAAGGTTCTGTGGAGGAGGAGGGTCCAAACAGACAGGATGTATAAACAGAAGGTTCTGTGGAGGAGGGTTCAAACAGACAGGATGTATAAACAGAAGGTTCTGTGGAGGAGGAGGGTCCAAACAGACAGGATGTATAAACAGAAGGTTCTGTGGAGGAGGGTTCAAACAGACAGGATGTATAAACAGAAGGTTCTGTGGAGGAGGATGGTCCAAACAGACAGGATGTATAAACAGAAGGTTCTGTGGAGGAGGGTTGAAGCAGACAGGATGTATAAACAGAAGGTTCTGTGGAGGAGGGTCCAAACAGACAGGATGTATAAACAGAAGGTTCTGTGGAGGAGGAGGGTTCAAACAGACAGGATGTATAAACAGAAGGTTCTGTGGAGGAGGGTCCAAACAGACAGGATGTATAAACAGAAGGTTCTGTGGAGGAGGAGGGTTCAAACAGACAGGATGTATAAACAGAAGGTTCTGTGGAGGATGGTTCAAACAGACAGGATGTATAAACAGAAGGTTCTGTGGAGGAGGAGGGTTCAAACAGACAGGATGTATAAACAGAAGGTTCTGTGGAGGAGGGTTCAAACAGACAGGATGTATAAACAGAAGGTTCTGTGGAGGAGGGTTCAAACAGACAGGATGTATAAACAGAAGGTTCTGTGGAGGAGGGTTCAAACAGACAGGATGTATAAACAGAAGGTTCTGAGGAGGAGGGTTCAAACAGACAGGATGTATAAACAGAAGGTTCTGTGGAGGAGGAGGGTTCAAACAGACAGGATGTATAAACAGAAGGTTCTGTGGAGGAGGAGGGTTCAAACAGACAGGATGTATAAACAGAAGGTTCTGTGGAGGAGGAGGGTTCAAACAGACAGGATGTATAAACAGAAGGTTCTGTGGAGGAGGGTTCAAACAGACAGGATGTATAAACAGAAGGTTCTGTGGAGGAGGAGGGTCAAACAGACAGGATGTATAAACAGAAGGTTCTGTGGAGGAGGGTTCAAACAGACAGGATGTATAAACAGAAGGTTCTGTGGAGGAGGAGGGTCCAAACAGACAGGATGTATAAACAGAAGGTTCTGTGGAGGAGGGTTCAAACAGACAGGATGTATAAACAGAAGGTTCTGTGGAGGAGGAGGGTCCAAACAGACAGGATGTATAAACAGAAGGTTCTGTGGAGGAGGAGGGTTCAAACAGACAGGATGTATAAACAGAAGGTTCTGTGGAGGAGGAGGGTTCAAACAGACAGGATGTATAAACAGAAGGTTCTGTGAGGAGGAGGGTTCAAACAGACAGGATGTATAAACAGAAGGTTCTGTGGAGGAGGGTTCAAACAGACAGGATGTATAAACAGAAGGTTCTGTGGAGGAGGGTTCCAAACAGACAGGATGTATAAACAGAAGGTTCTGTGGAGGAGGAGGGTTCAAACAGACAGGATGTATAAACAGAAGGTTCTGTGGAGGAGAGGGTTCAAACAGACAGGATGTATAAACAGAAGGTTCTGTGGAGGAGGGTTCAAACAGACAGGATGTATAAACAGAAGGTTCTGTGGAGGAGGGTTCAAACAGACAGGATGTATAAACAGAAGGTTCTGTGGAGGAGGAGGGTTCAAACAGACAGGATGTATAAACAGAAGGTTCTGTGGAGGAGGGTTCAAACAGACAGGATGTATAAACAGAAGGTTCTGTGGAGGAGGGTTCAAACAGACAGGATGTATAAACAGAAGGTTCTGTGGAGGAGGGTTCAAACAGACAGGATGTATAAACAGAAGGTTCTGTGGAGG